>NC_077246.1:47359919-47659919 GCF_947179165.1 Solanum dulcamara
TTCCATTTTCTTCAATTGATCATCTAAGGGTGATCTCTCACAAATTAATTCCCCGACTTCTCCCCAATCTCACCATACCCCTAACTTAGGCATTGGCCCAAAGTTGGCTATTCACCATATCCAATACTCTATGGAGTTAATAGGTCGGTAGAATAAAGGCATTTGAAAAATTAATTCCATAGTTTAGGCTCAAATGGTGCCAATTTGGGTACACACGATCACAAGGGAATCACAAGAGATTAAGACTGTTTCTAGCTAACTCATAGAAATACGCCTAAGATCATTTCTTTTAATCCCCGATCATAACCAACTGGACTAATGAGGCAAGTTCTAGGTGTTCTCATACATGTATTTCAAGTAGACCTTACCAAACATGGCATTCCAATAAGATGCATCGATCATTGTAAGACTCACATTTGAAATTTGATTACACACAATAAGACGCCAAGAGTTCACACAAGACTTATGTGTTCTCTTTTGCCTCGTTGAAATCACATAAAATATGTCATTCATCAAGATCACTAGTCACACCCCAAGCCTAGGTCCTAGATATGACACCGTAAATGAGATACCTAGAGGTACCTCATCCAAGCCTCTTAGCAATCATCTAGCTTTTCATAAGAAATGGCATTCAATAATAAGAGAAAATAAAAGGGATAATAGGACTAAGGGAAACAACATGAAATAAGAGTTATTTACAACATCAAAGATCGTCTATTTGTCCAATAATACCTCTACATCTTTGGACTTGGCTGGGGATAAGACATGTCCCTAGTTCAGCCTCAAATATGGTTTCAAAGGTATCAAAGGATAACTGAAAGTCTATACATGTCATAACCTAGAAAAGGGAAATGGGATGTTTTTCCCAAAACATGAGAACTCACCAACGATGTAGCCTACAAGGAATCAACTAGCCACATTGAGATGAATTTAGAGAAACACCAGTCCCTACATGGTGACATCATTTAGACAACAGAGTATGCATTTGTACTATGAATGTACTAAGTATATAAGCATGCATGAACATTTCAAGGAACATTAGAGCATTAAGGTAGTATGAAACATAGTGCAAATGCATGCATAATCAATCATGTACACAATATTTGAAACATTTATTTTGTGGAGAGATGACCATAACCGACATTTAAGATCATGCGAGCTATTATATGGAATTCAACATAACCCCCTACGTTGGCACGGGGAGTCTACTTGATAGGTAGAGCTCTGTCAACTTCATTCAATTCTTCAACTTTAACTTTAAGGACTTTTTGTGGATCCACTAGCCTAACCTACAAAGGCTCCTATGTTGGCACATAGTTAATGAGACAAAGGCTTGCTACTAGGATTTCCTCACCAAATCAACCCCAATGCCCCATTCAATGCTAAGTCATTCCCACTGAATAGTTCATATAATAAGAACATAATCATTTGCATAGCTTTAGATCATGAACGCATCATTTAGTAGAATAGCTCATTAAAACCCTTATTGATTAAAATGTGTGAGAATTGTCCTTATTACATAAGAATCCATTTTTTGGCTAAGAAGCCCTTTCACCATCATTTCTTCATTTCATAAGACTCCCTTAAGTTGTAAACATTTACTCTCATAACATTCATTTTTTTGAGTCAAACTTTCATTTAAAACTTCATTGAAAATATAGTAATACTAGGTAGGTTTATTTAATTCAACTTCAGTCATTAAAATCCATAATAGCATGTGTGAGAGTAATGTATTAATCAATTAAAACATCTTTAAACCAACCCACCAATACATTTTAAAACTCCTTTAAGGCCTTCATATAAGAACCTTTATTAAAACAACCATTTCATAAAGTTAAGAGTCAATATAAACCAACATGGGCAATTAAACTTCAAATATTCAACAACCTTCGTACTTGAAACCATAAAATCTACCATTTGAAATAAGCTATTAGGTTTAGAAAACACCTGGGATCCATGGGTGGAAGACCCCATGAATGAGACCCGTATACCTTGGGTGAAATAAATCCCTAATGCAAGCTTTGTGAGTGGAGAATTAAAGGAGCTTGAAGTGAAAACCCTACACTTGGCTTGAAACACTTTGGAGAACCTGAGAGGAAAGAATTTGTGTGTTTGAATCTAACTATGAGATTGAAGTGTTTGGACTAGCTTTAGGGCTTTAGATAGGGTCAATTCAGCCCCCAAAACGACTACACTATGATGTTAAAACCCAAAAAAAGATCAAAATAACCTTTTTAAAGTTGGCCGAAGTAGCTTCACGGAGAACCCATCACGGTTTGTGCTGCTCACCATGGCCCATGGTGGTGTCCCTGGTAAATGACTTGGAGGAGAAAATCTTAGGGTTTACAGGAAAGTCTCTGAACTTCCTCCACAGTGACATTCACGGTCTGTGGATGTCATCACTACCCATAAAATATGGTCATGGTGCAGGACATGTGGGGGGACCTGCAGAGGTGATTACCACGGAACATACCATGGTCTGTGAAGAGCTCCAATGCCCGTGGTGGTCACTCATGGTCCTTGCCTTGGAAAGTATTCTGAGGCCTTAGGGGAGGGGTTACAATGAAGGGATTCATGGCTCGTGGTCCCATCCCTATAGGGTTGAGTTTCATAACCTCCACCATGATGGATCACCATGAGTGGTGGTGTATACCACGGCCCGTGATGGCCTTCCATGTTCATCACCTGGTGCTAGTTTTCCTGCATTTCTCTGCACTTTCACTCTTTGTTCCTCATTTTAGGACTTTCCAAATTTCTAGGTTCTTGCAATATCTCCCTCTTCGGAATATTCATCCTCAAGTAAGAATAATTAGCACAAAAAAAGACATATCACGAGGACTAGAAACCTAACATGGAGACGATGACACTTGAAATGCATAGAGCATGAGATCTTTTAACTTAGCATAAAACATGACTTTAAAACTCACTTCATGAACATGCATGCATATGAATACTTAGGAAAAACTAAAACGTAGTAGTCTTAAATATTTGAAAATTAATCCCTTAGTACCTTAGGTTTGAGTAGAGTGAAAGACATGAGGTTAATGCTTCATCATATCCGTTTCATCTTTCCATACAACATTTTCAACTTGTTGATTCCTTCAAAGGACTTTAACGGATGCAACTTCCTTGTTCCTAAATCTCTGGACTTTCCGGTCCAAAATATCAATGGAACCTCTTCACAGGTCAAGTTTTCTTCAACATTCACTACTTCCAATGAGATAGTGGATCTAGGATCACCCACACATTTTCTTAACATAGACACATGAAATAACGGATGAATCATGGCCATTTCCAAATGAAACACCAACTTATAAGCGACTTTGCCAAACATGTCTGATGACTCTATAAGGCCCTACATACCTAGGGGCAATTTCCCTTTCTTGCCAAACTGAAGTACACCTTTCATGGATGAATTCTTCAAGTACCCAATCATCCATATTGAACTCAATATGTTTTCTTCTTGTGTTGGAATATGACTTTTTGCGACTTTGAGCTATCTTCAACCTTTCTCTAATGACTCTCACCTTAACCAAAGCATCAAATACCAAATAGGGACCAAACAAATTCATCTCACCTCTTTTAAACCAACCAACTAGAGATCTACATCATCTCCCATACAAAGCCTCAAACAACGCCATCTCAATAATTGAGTAGTAGTTATTATTGTAAACGAACTCAATAAATAGTAAATAAACATCCCAATTTCCTTTGAACTCCAAAACACACACCCTTAGCATAACCTCTAATGTTAGAATTGTCCACTAGGCTTCCCATTATTTTGAGGATAGAATGAAGTGCTTATCTTCACTTTGTACAAAGACCCCTTTGAAATGATCTCTAAAAATGAGAAGTGAACTGGGTAACACAATTTGAAATAATTGAAAAAGGTACACCATGCAACCTTACCAATTCTCGGATATACAACCTAGCTTAATCTTCAGCACGATAAGAAATCTTGACTGGTAGAAGGTGAGCCAACCTAGTCATTCTATCGATAATCACCCTAATCTATCATGATATTTTAGAGTATGATGCAAACCCACTACAAAATATATGTTCACATCTTTCCAATTACAAATGGGGATTTCTATGTCTTGGGATATGCTACCTGGCCTTTGATGCTCGGCCTTAACTTGTTGGAAATCTAAACATTTGTCCACAAACCTTTCTATATCCTTGTTCATGCCACCCCACCAATAAATTTCCTTTAGGTCTCGGTATATTTTTGTCGAACCACGATGAATACAGTATGAAGAATCATAAGCCTCCTTCAAGATCAAACCCCTTATGCCATCCACATTCAGAACACATAACCAGACTTGGTAGTGAAGTACTCCATCTCCCCCTTATGAGAAGACCTCTACTTTCTTTTATTTTGACCAACTTCTTTAACTCCACTACTATCAAGTCAAGGTCTTGTATGAACTTAATATCCACCATAAAAGATGATTCGGACCCATCATGAACAAACATACCACCATCATCAAAACCCCTTAACTTCACCCCAATCTATCTAATTGGTGCACATCCTTTACCAACTCTCTGTTCCCTTTATCAACATGGGACACATTCTCTATCGACACTCTACTAAATGCATCAACAACCACATTAGCTTTACCCGGATAATAATGCACAGTCGTGTCATAGTCCTTGAGGAGTTCAAGACACCTTCTTTGCCTTAAATTAAGGTCTTTTTGAGTGAACACATATTGGAGACCTTTATGATTGGTGAACACATCCACATATACGCCATAGAGGTAGTGCCACCAAATCTTTAAAGAAAACAATAATGGCCGCTAACTCAAGATCATGGGTAGGGTAGTTATGCACGTGTACATTCAATTGCCTAGAAGCATAAGCTATAACCTTGCCTTTTTGCATCAAAACATAACCCAAACCAATCCTTGAAGCATCACAGTACACCACAAACCCTTCTAAGACTTTTTATAGAGTCAAAATAGGAACAGAGGTAAGTTGATCTTTCAAATTTGGAAACTCTTATCACACTCATCATTCTATAGGAACTTTGTCTTCTTTTGAGTCCACTTCGTCATAGGAGATGATATGGAAGAGAACCCTTCAACGAATCTTCTATAATAACCGTTTAGGATGAAAAAGCTCCTAATGTCCATCTAATTCTTCACTACCTCCATTTTCTTAGGATCAACCTTGATCCCATTTATGTACACTATATGACCAATAGATGCTACCACTTTCAACAAAAATTCACACTTGCTAAATTTTCTAAATAGTTGCCTATCCCTCAAGATCTGAAGCACAATCCTCAAATGAACCTTATGTTCTTCTTCACCCCGAGAATAAATGAAAATGTCAACAATGAATACCACCACAAATGTATCAAGGTAGGGTTTGAACACCCTATTCGTTAGATCCAAGAACACCGTCGTTGCGATCGTCAACTCAGATGATATCACCAAAAACTCAAAGTTACCATACCTTATTTGAAATGCCATCTTGGAAATATAACTGTCACGACCCAACCCCATCGGCCGTGATGGGTGCCCAAACTGGGCACTCGCTTATATCCCTACTATCTGTAAGTAAATTTGTCCCTTGTTTATGTTATAGCACATCAACAGGCAGGATAACATATAAGCTAGTGAGGCTTATCATAGGCACCACTGTACATAATGCATATATAACCCATATACAACCCACATACATATCCACAGACCTTTAAGAGTAAGAACATTAACATAAGGTGGGACAGAGCCCCAGTCGTACTCATGAACAAATAAATATATATATCAAAAGTTAATATCAAAACTAAGCTCTGGCATAATAGAGCGCTTCTGAACTACTGAGTGGAACTCCTATTCTAACAGATCCCCAAAGTGTGTATCTATACCTGTGGGCATGAACGCAGCCCCCCAAAGAAAGGGGGGTCAGTACGACATATGTACTGAGTATGTAAACCATAGACATTATAAGGAGATTACAGGTGGCATAGGGATATAGGGGGAAAGTATAACATTTAACCATTTACCATACTCATATCGTATAAAACAAAGTCATACATATTACCATCACATACTGTGCCCGGCCCATTAGGGGACTCGGTGTACCATCTATATCATTCTATCATCATAAGCACATATATATTATTAGCGCTATGGAACATACAGCCTGATCCATGTATAAGGTAAGTACATGTTGAGGAACGTATGGCCAGATCCGATCATTGAATAATAATGCCAAGGAACATTCAGTTCGATCCACATATCATATAATAATGCCGAGGAACGTTTATCCCAATCCATATATCATATAGTAATGCCGAGAAACGTTTGGCCTGATCCACATATAATATACCGTACCTGGCCCTTTATGGGACTCGGTGTCATCATATCATTATATACCATACCTGGCTCTTTATGCGACTCAGTGTCATCATATCATCATATACCATACCCGGCCCTTTATGGGACTCGGTTTCATAATTATCATATACCGTACCCAGCCCATTATGGGACTCAGTGTCATAATCATCATATACCATACCCGGCCCTTTATGGGACTCGGTGTCAAATGTATTATAGTATACACGAATCAAGTAGTGAGTAACCATATACAATCTAAATCATTATCAGAGACTCGATAATGTAAGAAGATTAAGCTATCGTCTGAGGACCAGAATAGTAGTGTAGCTATTTCGAGTGCCATCTAAAAGCCATTGAGGCCTATATCACTTAGGATCACGGAGACCCTGTACATGTACTAAAGTAATACTAACAGTTCATAGAATTAGGGATACCCATCGTCACATAGTCCTTAGGACTAGGATCTTATGCCTCCAGTAGTTTTTGCTTTTTTTGCTAAAAACATTGGAAAAAGTCTTCACTTCTCAACCTATGGAGTTCAAGGAAAGTAGTTCAACTTACTACAAGAGTTTGACATTCAGAAGTGAATAAGAGATACGGATTACATTTTGGAGTTAAAAGTGGAATTACCGCAGAGCTCGTATCACATTTTACTTACAATTAGGACATGCCAAAGGAAGAGAAAGAATAAGCTTTACCTAGTCTCTACCTTTCCTCAAGGAGTCATCATTACATATATCGTACCCGGCCCATCATGGGCTCGGTATCATAACCTTATTATTTCATTACCTTACCATCATAGGACCACCCTTATATCAAAGACATATCAAGAGGAAAGAAGGGTAGCTCTACGTACTTATGCCATAACATGCCAAGAGAAAGGAGATAACTTTACATACTTACTACTTCCATCATATAAAAGCCTTGAGAGGCAATAACTCAACTAGTATAGGAATTATACCATCGATAAGTCAATAAGACTTATGAGTCATACTTGGGGTTCTTTGAATGGAATTATCCCCATATTTCGTATATCAATCACTTAAGGGTAAGACATGCCAAAAGAAAAGAAAGGGTAAGCTCCACATACCTCTTACCGATTACTCTTACACGTTCACCTCATCGTCTCTTGAACCTATTTAACATGAAAGTAATACTAAGGTTAATGAACTTTCACTTTCCAATTTCCAACTCTACACCCAAGTACTCATAGGAGTTATTTCCTTATCCATTACCCTCGACTAGTTTGTTACTAGTTTCGAACCTACGAAAATCGGGCAGCATCTTCCCTATAACTTCAACATCTCCAAGATTTCAACTCTGCCACAATATAAAAAAACATACCACCAACAACAAAAAGTAGTATATTTACAAATAAATCATTTCAACCTTACATAATACAAGCTCCAAACAACTAGCTCCAAACTACAATACAAAAATAGAGATTTTTAATCTTTATTTCATAAAATCATTAACCATACCAAAATGAGTGTCGTGTGGCTGATCCCAGAAGCACCCACAACCTTTTTAAAAAACTTTAAATCCCTGCAACACGCAACCCAACTAGCTGCACCCGCAGCACCACAACGACAACCCACTACTCGACTTCGATGTAGCTATAACCACTTTAATTTAGTTTGTTTCTAACGTCAAGCATCCTTATGCAATTTTTCCACTTCCAACCTTATTTAAGACATTTAATATACCTCATAGAAACATCATAAACTCCAATTTGAAAGTAAATCCTTACCTTGCCCAAAACTCATCAAACTCATTGAAACTTTCCTCGGAAGTTCCTTTAGCGAGCCTAAAATTTCATGGCTGTTTGCTAATGTTTTGGGATGCTCCAAACCATAAAGGTTTATTACTAACACCTTCATAACATCGTTTTACACCCTAAATAATTAATTTATAGAGAGAAATTGAAGAACTCACCTTTTTTCCCCAAAACCGTAGCTCTCTCTCTTTAGCTTCAAGTTTTCTCTTCTCTTCTTTTCTAGAATCTTTTTTTGATAAAGATCAAGCTTAAAGGATAAGGATGAATTAAAGTCATCAAACATATATATATATATATATATATATAGTCCACCTTAGGGGGATGACATGCATCAACCGGTAAGTAGTGACACATGTCAAGCCCTAAGTGGTGACACATGTCAAGCTCTCATTGGGACAACACATCCCTTCCTCCAATCACGGGCTGCCACGTGGAATGTGGGGGGGCACACCCCCTTTTCTCCAGCTGCTTCTACGTGTCACTCCCATCTATTGCCATGTGGCACTTTCTTTTTCCCTCGTGGGTTCATAATCTCATCTTCTTTTACGAACCTATGTAATCCTTGCTACATAAGTTTGGTATGTACTCTAGTAGCTTAAGTATGTAAGATTTCCAAGTTGGAAGCTTACGAAAATAAGTCGAGTCCTATGACTCATTGTTGGGTCTCCAACTTATTTCGGATTCTTCTAACTCTATTTCCAATCTTCTCTACTATGGGGTATCGCATTCTCCTTTCCTTAGAGTTGTTTGATAGCATTATAGATTATCTATCTCACATGGTAAATCTTAAGAAGCTTAATAGTTCTGAATAAGTCTTAAGAAGCTTTAAGAAACTTAAGGAAACCTTATGAAACTGAAGAGGCTTATGATCCTTCCAAGAAACTTAAGAGCCTTACAAGAGATTTAAGAACGCGTTCCAACATACAAAAGTACGGGGTGTAACAGTAACACTCCCTCACCCTTAATTGATGATAGCAAGACCGGATATCAATCTTAGAGAAATTACTAGTGTCACGACCCACCCCTATAGGTCACAACTGGGGTCTGATCTGAACCCCAGTATACATGTTTATTAGTTGTGGTCAAGTTGAACTGTAAATAACACAATACCATGCAACATAACCCTATTGGGTGATAACAATTTCATAAACTTGTATCCTCTTTCATTTGTGTCATATCATAAAAGGGCACGCAAGTAGACAAGGCTGCCATAACATAATAACATATACCATACATCGTGTGGACCCAGCTAAACCAAACTGACATACACAACCCACATATACATGTTTGCAGACCTTTAAGAATATTAATGACAATATATGGCAGGACAGGGCCACCACTATACCCTTGAATAACAAAACAATACTACACATTAGCGACCAGTGCCAAAACAAGGCTCCGATACAATAGAGCCTCTTCCAGCTGAGCTGAGAGGAATCCTAAGCTGATAGACTCCCAAAATCTATATTTATACCTGCGGACATGAAACACAGCCCCCCGAGAAAAGGGGGTCATTATGACATATGTATTGAGTATGTAAAACATAACATAATACGACTGGAGGCATATCTGAAATAGAGAAGCAGGGGGGAAAATATCAAATTAGAAACCTATACTTGGGAAAGTAAAATCATGCATGCTCAAATTTTACAATATAGTTAGCCCTATTAGGGAACCGGTGAATCATATTTGCAGAACCATCACCTCCTTATTACAACACATCATCACATATATATATACATACTAGGCCCTCTAGTGAGGGCTCGATGAACAATGCAGTAGAATTGAGCACGAATCTGATAACCAGCCTGGGACTCAGCGAACGCTGTGTTACAATATACACGAGTAGAGTAGTGGGAAATAAAACATAGTTTAAATCATTATCTGAGTCTCAATGAAGTTATTGAGAGAACCATGACTTGGAGATCAGGGTAGGAAGTATCTGACGTATACCCTCTAAATGTCACTAAGGACTAGGTAAAAAGGAGTTTTGGAAATCTTTGACATATACCAGGGTGAAATATCTTATAGAATTCCGAGCATTGGTTATCTCATAGCCTTTAAAAAAGAAGGGCTTTTTCTAACCAATCACTATATTGTCACATAGAAGACTCAAGAAATAGGAGTTAACTACTTTAAGGGTCTTAACATCCAGAAGTGATCAAGAGTCCTGAAGTCATATTCAGACCCTAGGAATGAAGTTTCCCCAAATCTTCCATCATCCATAGTCTACATCTAAGACATGCTAAAATAAAGAGAAAAGATAGTCTTTACATACTTATTCCAAAAACATGCCAAGAGAAAGCTTCACATACCTCTTATGGATTTCTCTTAATCGCGTTCACGTCGTTGTCCTCCAAAACTATTTAACATGGAAGCAATGCAAGTATCAACAACCTTATACTTTTCAACACCTTAGATTACCTATGAGTATTCATAGAACTTATTTCCTCACTCGCCTTCTCAACTAGTACCTTAATTAGCTAAGGCGTTAACACAAATTGGGTGGCACTTCCCCTATAACATGCCCTATCCAAATTTCCAATTAACTCCCTAATATCTACAGACAACCAACAACAACAACCTGCATATCCAAGTAAAACATGGCAACATTACACAACACAAGCTCCAAACAACTTACTGAAAATTACGATACCAAAATAGGATTTCTAGTCTTTATTTCGTAAAACCTTTACTTATATAAAAAAAGGGGTAGTGTGGCTGCAACCAGAAGAAGCCACACCTCTTTTAGAATAATTTTAGTCCCTGCAACACACCCCCACACACCTGCAGCAGCACACCACAAGAACAACACTTTACTTCGACGATAATTCAACTAATAACGAATCCAATTTAGATTATCTTCAATGTCAAGCATTTATACACAAGTTTCATACTTCCAGCCACCAATAGGACGTGTAATACACTTAATAAAAACACCATAAAGTCCAAGTTGAAAGGAGAAACCTTACCTTACCCAAAATTGGCCAAAACTACCAAATTGTGACTCGGAACTTCTCTAAACATGCTGAAATTGAGCGGACTATTTGTATCACTCCCTTTCTGCCACGAAATGGAATTTTATGTTATAAAAAAACATTATATAACCGTGATAAACCTTACATAATTAATTCATAAAATGAAACTCGGAGGCTTACCTTGGCAGCCCTAAACCTGTAGCTCCCTCTTCTTGCCCTCCAATGTTTTTCTCTTCAAGTTTCTAAGTGTAGGGCTGAAGAAATGAATCTGTAGACATCGTAAGATACATATATACCTCCCTACGTACTTGAGGAACACCGTAGATAACTAATTCATGGAGGAAAAATGAACTTACCCTTCTTTTTCTTGTTGCCGCCATAACACTCTCTCTTAGTTTCTAGATGTCCTTTTCCTCTCTTGGCTGAATTTTTGGCTAAGGAATGAGATACTTATTCACAATACATACATATATAGGGTGTCTTTGGAGGTGACATGTGTCATCCCCATAGGGTGACATGTGTCAAAACCTTATTGGCCAACGTAATCATACAACCAATTAGGGGTTGCCATGTGTCCTTAGTGGGGCCCACCCCCAAGTAGGTGGGTCACATGATTCTACGTGGCACTTCCCTAAGAAGCCACGTGGCTCTTCCTCTTTCTTCCATATGTCATTCTCTCCTCCTCCACATGGATTCGTAATCTTGTTTTATTTTAAAAACCCATGTAATCCTTTCTACGTAAGTTTGGTATGTACTCAAGTGGATTAGGTATGCAAGACTTCTAAATTGGTAGTTTGCATAGGTAAATCAAGTCCTATGACTCATTAATTGGCCTCCAACTCCTTTCAACTTCTCATGACCTTATTTCTAACCTTCCCTACTATTGGGTATCACATTCTCCCTTCCTTAGAGTTGTGTGATAGTGTAGTAGATAATCCGACTCACTTGATAACTTCAAAGAAGCTTAAGAGAAATCCCGATCTCAAGAGTGTGGGGTGTAACATCCTTCTCCCCTTTAGAACATTTTTCCTCAAATGTTAACTTTCCTCGTAGGGTTTTACAAGGATTTTAGGCATTCTTTACAACCGTATTCTCTCAATCCATTTAGTTGTTTAGATTATCTTTGTATATAAGGAACAAGTACGAATATCTTCTCTTTATCTTCTTTTTAACTTCCTAGGTTATCCTCTTTCTTGTTTTTGTCATGTCACAATACCTTGACGGAAGTCACGTCCTAGTTTGCAACCTTCTAATTTGCCGATCCAAGATGGCTATAGGTTGTTTATGGAAGGATTCTATTTCGTGGGCATCATCTATGGGATATACTCTGGGTGGATCACCAGTACATTTTTGAAGTATCCGTATTAGATGTACTGGACGTATAGTTTCGTAACCACGTGGTAAGTTCAACTTACAAGCAACTTTGTCCATCTTACAAGCGACTTGATAATGTTTAATGTATTTTGGGATAAGTTTCCTTTTCTCGCCGAATCTTATTACTCCCTTCCTGGGTGCCCTTGTTATGAACACCTAATCATCGATTTGAACTCTGACTGTCGATGTCGATTAACTGCATATCACTTCTGCCGACTTTAGGCTGTTAGTCTACAGCTTGCTCAATCATGTCAGGGTCTTTTAGTCTTTGCCCCAATGGGGGGACTTACACATTCTACCATAAAATGTCTTGTACGGGGCCATCTAGATACTGGAATAGTAGCCATTCTTGTAGGCAAACTCAATAAGTGGTAGACAATCATCCCAGTTACTCTTAAAGACAACCACGCAGGCTTATAATATATCTTCTAGCATTTTGATAGTACGCTCAGTCTGTTCAGCAGCTCGAGGGGAAAATGTGGTACTAAGACCTACCTATGTTCCCGATCTCTTTTTGGACTGATATTCAAGCACTACTTGTACTTTAAGCCTCTCTACTTAAGATAATAGCTGTGGGGACCTCATGTATTACTCCTCATTTTCCCTAGAAGACTTTAACTGGTATTTACCCTTCGGGTATCTTCTCCCTTTTTTTAATCCTTAGGGTCGGCTATTGAATAATGCTTAAGTCACCTCATATAATGGATTTCACAATCGTTCTGTGCTCTATCTATCATTACCTGATATAACTCTGAAGGAATTTGGCATATAAGTCTGCCATCTTTTAGTAACCCGTTGGTTCTTCTCCTCTTGGTCAAATCATTTGACAATTTCCCTATCGCGGCTTGTCCCAGCTTGTAACACTTTAGATACCTTATCTCGTGTCATCCTTTACCTTTATGAGAATATGAGAAGGTGCTTAACTTAATATAAGAAATATCTTAGCGTTTACTTGCTAGGTCTCAGGTGCAACCTTATCATTTCCTCCCTTATCCTACAATCGATATCGAGGTAGATCTTTGGTCTAACCGTGGCCATGTTTTACTTTGCCCATAGTACTATTTCCATCTCAATAGTTTGGCTTAACCTATCTTCGCATCTCTTACTCACATTAAAACTTGCTTGTCTTATCTTGTTATACTTCTTTCTTTTCCCTTATTGGCTCTTTGCTCTTCTCATCTCCTACCATAGGAGGTTTTCTATTCCTTTTCCTTGGTTATTTATCCATCGCAACATCATTTCCGACCAACTCTATAGTCATCATTTTGGCTTTTAGTCTAGCATGATATCATTATCCTTCATAGTGTCTCTTGAGTTATTCTATATCCTTTCATTATTATTCCCTTTCTTTTTATACGCCCCCACCTTCTAGCATTATGTTATTCAATGCCTTGTTAGAAACTTCTTAACACTGCCCTACATACTATTCTGGCTCTTATCCCATTATTAGTGACTTCCAGACCCTCCTAACTTGGTTTAGTCCGGGTTCTTATTGAAACTTAACCACCCATCTCAAATATGTTCCCATATCAATTGCATTTACCTTACCTTTACAGTTTTCTCACTTGCTCCCCCTCTTTTAGAGGGTACTTATACTTTTATCTACTTATACCTTGCTCTATGTCTCTATGTCCAGTCCCAAATTCATCTAATCTCCTTTCTCACTCTACTTGGTAATGCATCATGTCCCTGTCTTTCTGTATATTTTATAACAGGTTATCCACATACGGAACCTTGTCTAGATTACGAAGGGATGAGAACCTTTCCATATATAGTGCGATATCTCATTTACTAATCTGTACTTGAATAATGTGAACCGGGAAGCAACTCATCCACGGCCACATTCTACTTATCTTTATAAAAGGCTAATACACACTGGTAGTTATCTCAAATTAGAACTAGGCAGCACTTGTATTCTGACAATAACTGCCTAAGGTTCTCTTGGAGTAGTAGCTTTATTCCCACCTATATCCTTTATTTCTTGGGGTGAATGGAAGTTGCACCATTTATTCCTTAAGTTTGTCGTCTTTATCTCTTTAGGGGTCCCGTTATTTTTGGGGCGACGTTGTGTACATGCATCGTTCCTTTATACCTTGTGCCCCTTGACCTTACTGTGTACCCAACACAGGCTTCCAACTTATTTAACACCTACCAAGTGTGCCTTACTAGTGGTCTTACTTTATCCCCGTATTATTATACCACATCTTTACATTCGTACCCACATTTCCCTCTTTTAGTCCTACTCATATTCAGTTCATGACATCTCTCTGGGTGCTTTTGTTAAAATGTCTTTTTCTAATTTGTTGGTGGAGAACTAATAAACTGTTATCATAAAGCGCTTTCCAACCACCGTTAGAAGAAAACTAGAATTCCTTAAACATCACAGTATTTCTTAACACTTGACCCACATGTTCTTCTTCTGAGTTTATCCTCACGTTATGAACAATTTATCTAATTTACAACTAGCAGTTGGGGGCTTGGTACTTTTCAAGAAAAGTGAAACTCAATTGCTGGACATCTTACCCGTCAACCTGAGCTCTCCTTTTTCCTATAGCACAAATACGACTGGAGATGCCGTAGTCTGAACTTTACTACTCTAATAGGCTTTAGTTTCTCCGTAATAAAATTCTCCAAGTAAAAATGGTGGCCCTTATCGACGACATAAAAAGTACTTCCTACAGCTTTAGTTAAACATAATAGGGGTACTCAATATCAACTTCAAGATCCATTAAGAATCTATGTTTCATTCCTTTTCCTTGTTCTGGGAAAATTTCGACAGAGTTTCCTCTATACCCCTTACTATCCCACAACCTATATGCAAAAAAATACAAACAATGCCTCACAGGGCCAACATATATATATATCATAGCCACACAGGGCTTTCAATATCATCTCATATCGCAGCCACACAGGGCTTTCAATATCAACAATAATATAGAAATAATGGACTTACCTCATACGTCCAACTTTGAACTGCATTTGTTGCACTTTCCTGTCTATTTTTCCCTTTAGTTTTTGACTTTACATTTCAATTTTACTTCAATACCTTACCCAACAGATATCTTTCGCGCCCTTACTTTACTTACCTGCGTGCTCTGTAGCTTCCCATGTCATCAATTACTTCCTTCTGTTGATGTCGTCCTTCTGCTAAAGTCCAAGGTTAGCATAAAGAATTGTCCTATAACCCGGATCTATAGCACGATCTTAGATATGAAAGAAAGAAAAAATCCTAAATGTCCTGTAGCCTTCTACTTTTAGATGTGGCGCACAACACATCGATAATCAAGACTCTACTACACACGGTCTGTAGACATTCCAAGGACAAACTGCTCTGATACCATCTCTGTCATGACCCACCCCTATAGGTCGCAACTGGGGTCCAATCTGAACCCCCATATACATGTCTATCAGTTGTGGTCAAGTCGAACTGTAAATAACACAATACCGTGCAACATAACCCTATTGGGTGATAATATTTTCAGAAACTTGTAGCCTCTTTCATTTGTATCACATCATGAAAGCACGCACAAGCCCACAAGGGTGTCATAACATAATAACATATACCATACATTATGTAGACCCAGCTGAATCATTCTGACATACACAACCCACATATACATGTCCGCTGACCTCTAAAAATATTAATGACAATATATGACAGGACAGGGCCCCCGCCGTACCCCTGAATAACAAAACAATACTATATATCAGTAGCCAATGCCAAAAACTAGGCTCCGATACAATGGAGCCTCTTCCAGCTAAGCTAAGCGAAATCCTAAGCTGACGGACTACCAAAACCTGTATTTGTACTTGCGGGCATGAAACACAGCCCCTTGAGAAAAGGTAGTCAGTACGACATATGTACTAAGTATGTAAAACATAACATAGTGCGACTGGAGGCATATCTAAAATAGAGAAGCAGGGGGTAAAATATCAAATCAGAAACCTATACATGTGGAAGTAAAATCATGCATGCTCAAATTTTACAATATAGCTGGCCCTATCAGGGATCCGGTGAATCATATTTGTAGAATCATAACCTCCTTATTACAACACATCATCACATATATACATACGTACTCGGACCTCTAGTGAGGGCTTGATGAATAATGTAGTGGAATTGAGCACGAATTTGATAATCGGCCCAGGACTCGGTGAAGGCTTTTTTACAATATACACGAGTAGAGTAGTGGGAAACAAAACACAGTTTAAATCATTATCTGAGACTCAATGAAGTCATCAAGCGAACCATCACTTGGAGATCAGGGTAGTATCTGACGTATACCCTCTAAATGTCACTAAGGACTAGGTAAAAAGGAGTTTTGGAAATCTTTGACATATACCAGTGTGAAATATCTTATAGAAGTAACAAGATGAACGAAACCCTGAAGGGCTCCAACCAAGCCTCTTAGCATATTATTAATCATAAATAAGGTAAGTAAATGCAAAAATACCATAGGAAAAGTCTAAATCATAAATCATAGAAAAGATGTAAAGTTGACAATACAGACTCTACAATATATGTCCAACGAATGCCTCTACTAGTCAAGAAAGGTAGGTGCTAAGACATGTCCCTATCTCACCATCAAAATGAAAGTAATAAATGCTTATGAAGAAGAAAACCTTATAACAAATCTCTAATAGATTAGGACTCACCAAAACTTCGTCGATATGGAATCTCAACTAGCCACGTGTGGGAATATAATCCTCAGCCCCTACTTTATGAAAACATGTCGGCAATAATATGTGTTAGTAAGTTTGAATGTACTAAACATGTGGGCATGACATGTAACATGAATCATGAAATGTAATGATCAAGAACATGCATAATAAAGAGAATAAGTAAAGTCATGAGAAAACCATAATCATCAAAGCATTTGAATGACATGGTTGAAATGATAAGGGAGCATAAGGAAAATATACATGTGTGAGATGGAAACATAACCAAAAATAATACCATGTGAGCTATAACATGGAATTCTGATATCTTCCTAGACAACGGAAGAAAGGGGAATCAACTTGCCAAGGTAGACTCTACCACGCTAGGCGGGTCATGTACATATGCTTGATGTGGATCCACTAGCAAAGCCATAAGTCAAAACTATGGTGGCACCTATTTATAAGATAAAAGACTTTATATAAGGACCCCGTAAGTCGATCCCCCACCTCAAGTCATCCAACAAAATACATAACTAGTAATCATAATTAGCATATACCATAAACTTGTTCATAAACTTCATAATTAATAGAGTAGCTCATTTTTCATATCGTACTTGTAATGTGAGTATAATCCTTTCACATTACAATATCATACTTGCATAATTCAGGTTATTTGGTTCCTAGGTCACCACACAGGGCCCTAAGTCACCTTTTTCATAACTTGCAGGTAATTCATAACTTGAATGTACTTGTAATTCATGATCATAATTCATACTTGAATTTAGATTAAAACTCATATAAATAGTCAATTTGAATAAAAACTATGAAAATATTTTGAAATCATTGAACTTCATAATCAGACTTCATGTATAGCATTATTGAAAATAGCTTCATTCATGGACTTTCATAATTCCACTTGAAATAATGCAATTAATGTAGAAACATACTTATGATGATCATTTATAATAATTAAAAACATAATTGAAATAGCCTAATTCAATTCATTAAACTAGGGTTACAAACTCAATTAAAATTCATGAGATTTTGAGTATCAAACTTAGGATGCCATAGGTGAAAGGAACCCATGGATCAATCCCCTCATAACTTTAATGAATTTCAACTTGGAATTGGAGAAAGAAACTTGTTCTTGAAGAAACCCTAGCCTAAACTTGAAGAAGATGAAGATTTCTTGAGGAACTTTGAGAGAGAAGTCTTAAAGTTGTTTGGGAGTTAATGAGGGAATGAAAAAGTCTTAGAAATATTTAGGACAATTACAAAATTAATCTAGTCCCCAAAAACATCCACATACATTTATGAAAGAATAGATAAATAACTAAATTACCCTTCCTGGAACTCACTATGGAGGACCCATAACGGTCAGTGATACTCACCACGGTCTGTGGTGGTGTCTGTGATGTTAGACTTGATCTTGAAATCAAGGGATTTGCAGGGGAGGGTTTCAGAACTTCCTTCACGGAGAACTTTACGGTTCGTGTGGTCATCAAGGTCCGTTAACCATAGATGTAGTGCAGGACTAGCAGGAGGTCTTTAAGTGTGTCTACCATGAAACCCATCACAGTCCATCAAATGTTAAACGACCTGTGGTGGTCATCCATGGTCCCTGCCTTTGGAAAAATTCTGAGAGCCTCAGGGGAGGGGTCACCACAAAGGGCACTACAGTTATGGTTCTCACCACAGTCCGTCATCCCTTGTCGTGGTCCTTTTATGTAGGACTTTTTTTTCAGAATAACCACCATAGTGGCTCATCACGAGCTATGGTACTTACTACGGTCTGTGATGACACTCGTGGTAAGCATCTGGTGCCAAAAATTTTAATTTTTCCTTGGATTTTACCCCTTGTTCCTTATTTTCTGACTTTCCAACTTTTAGGAGCTTAGAATATCTCCCTTTGGGAACATTCGTCCTTGGATGGGACTTTAGCTAGCATGAATAGAAAATGAAAGGAACATAATAGCCCAACATGAATGCAAAACATCTCGATAATGCGTAAAATATAAAATCTTTAATCTTAAACTAAAACATGACTTTTAAAACTCATTTCATGAATATGAATGCATATGAAACCATAAGAACAACTTAAATACATGATTTGGGCTAGTTGGATCATGAAGGAACTAAATATCTCAACTAGGCAAGGAAGGAAAGAGGTGAGAATATCAGAACATCATATCGGCTTGGACTTCCCATGTAGCAGCCTCAACCTCCTGATTCCTCCATAACACTTTAATTGAAGCTATTTCTTTGTTTCTTAACTCTCTAACTTGTTGGTCCAAGATCTCAACCGAAACCTCTTAATAAGAAAGACTCTCTTTAACTTTAATGTTGTTCAATGGCACAACGGGGCTAGGATCACCAACAAACTTCTTCAATAATAACACATGAAACACCGGATGCACTGATGCCAAATCTAAAGGTAAATTCAACTAATAAGCTATCTTACCAATCCATCTCAAAATATGATATGGACCAACATAATGGAGACTTATATTCCCTTTCTTACTAAAATGAATCACACCCTTCATAGGTGAAATTTTCAAGTAAACACAATCATTAACCTAAAATTCAAGTTCCCTTATTTTCACATCTTAATAAGACTTTTAACATCTTTGGGACATTTTCAATCTCTCTCTAATGAGTCTAACCTTCTTCATAGCCTCAAATACCAACTCGGGTCCAATCATAGCAACTTCACCAACCTTGAACCAACTGATCAGGGATCTACACAGACTACCATACAATGCCTCAAATGAAGCCATTTTAATGCTTGAGTGATAACTCTTATATAAGCAAACTCTATCAATGGCAAATGGTTGTCCCAATTTCCTTTAAAATCAATTACACATGCTATCAACATATCATCTGATGTTTGAATGGTACGTTCAACCTGACCATCCATTTATGGGTAAAAAGTTATACTAAGCTTCACGTGGGTACCAAGATCCTTTTGGAATGATCTCCAAAACTAAAATGTAAATTGAGTACATCGACCTAAAATGATGGATAATTGAACATCATAAAAGTTCTTCAACTCTCCGATATACAATCTAGAATAGTCCTCAATAGAATATGAGGTCTTAACTATAAAAAATGAGCCGACTTTGTCATTCGATCAACAATCACCCAAATAGAGTCATGTTGTGTATGACTACATGGAAAACCTGTAACGAAGTCAACATTCAAGGCTTCCCACTTCCAAGTAGGAATCTCAATATCTTGAGTCAAACCTCCCGATCTTTTATGCACACCTTTTACTTATTGACAATTAGGACACTTAGCCACAAATTTGCAATATCCCTCTTTATGCCATTCTACCAATACACCTATCTCAAATCTCGATACATTTTTATAGAACCAAGATGAATAGAGTACCTTGAACTATGGTTCTCAAACAGTATCATATCTTTTAAGCCATCAACATTCAGAACACGCAATTGGCCTTGATATATCAAAACCCCATCTCCTCTTTGGGAGAAATCCTCAATGGATTTTATGGTAACTGTTTTCTTCAATTTGACCAAAGAGGGATCACTATCTAGTTTTTCCTTTACATCCACCACAAGAGACTTTTTGAAACAATTTTGCACAATAACACCACAATCTTTGGAATCAACCAATTGAACACCCAAATGGGCTAATCGATGCACATTCCAAACTAGATCTTTCTTCTCAGCACCAATATGAGCAACATTGTTCATAGACAATCTACTAAGAGTGTTGGCAACAACATTTGTCTTATCTAGATAGTACAACACACTCATGTCATAATTTTTCAACAGCTCAAGCCATTTTCTTTGTCGAAGGTTCAAGTTCTTTTGTGTGCACACATATTGCAAACTTTTGTGATCAAAGAAAATATACAAGTAGTGCCTCCACAATTTCAAAGAAAATACTACCGCCGCAAACTTCAAGTCATGAGTTGGGTTCTTCTTATGTGATTTAAGTATCCTTGAAGCATAATCTATCACTTTACCATTTTGCATTAGAAAACAATCAAGACCCACTCGTGAAGAATCAAAATACATAGCAAATACATCAGAACCATGAATCATAATCTATTTCATAGCCCAAGAACACTAGAAATCCAAGGAAAGAGGGAAATTTATCTCAATCAAAGCCTTAACTCCTAATTCTAAACACATAACTAGTTTCCCCTCCACGCAACTTAGACTTTTTAATCTTCCAAATCTCCTAAGAATTGAAGGAGAAATTGTAATTCAAAGTTATAAGAATAATGTTGGAAATTGAACTTAAACAATCCTCAAGTGTGGCAAAAGAAAACATATGTTAGTCTCTTAAGCGACAACCTTAAAAAGGCAGGCATCACTTTAGCGACACCCACCCAAGAGAGTTGGTCGCTTTAGAGGAACTCGCTTCAATGACTAGGAGTCACTTTAGCGATGGAACCAGACACAGTTGGTGCAAAAGTGAACTTAGCATGCCAAATTCTCTGACGGGGTGCTAGAGATTCGTTTAGAACCCCATGCATGTAAATGAGATATGCTACCCCACCAAATTTGGCATTGCAAACTCAATGTCACATTTGAAATTCTCATACAAGGTCATTTTAACAAAAAGTGGGTCCCACACCCAAGTGCCATTTTGAGCCTTATTCCATCATGGGCCTCGGGATTAGACCTAAAAAGCTAACGAAGGGTCATTCTAGACCAAACTCAACATTTTGGAACTAATCGCACTATCAGAATTTTCATTCGAGTGCATTTTCAAAAAATATTGACCAAAGCCAACCATAGGATAAGTTTCAAAGGTAAAAGCGGCAAATGGTCCTAATCTCGTACTGATTACCTCAATACTCGTGCTGACCATGCTACTAGCCTAATTTGGCCATTCTAGAGCCGATAGAACTGTCAGAATTATGTTCTAAGGTCATTTTCCTGAAGTTATGACTTAAGTCAACTTTTCAAGTTATAAAAGCTCCAAACAGGGAAATAGCCCTAAAACCTAAATGAACGTCCAAACAACATAACCATCAATGCCTGCAAGTCATAAATGACCTGAGGTTGCTACAAGAATACTTTAAACGATGAAATGAATGCTTTATTTCTAAAATAACTTGGAGGGTCATTACAATATCCACTACTAAAAAAAACTTTCGTCAGTAAAAGTAAAGGTCACGAAGTACCTGAATGCTCAAATAAGCCAGGGAACTGTGCCCGTATCTCCTGCTCAATCTCCTAAGTAGCCTCCTCAACTAGAAGATGCCTCCAACAGACCTTAACTATAGGAATAGTTCATGATCACAACTGCCTAACATCTTTGGCAAAATAGCAACTGCTTCTTAATATAGCTCAAACGATCATCCAAGTCAACCTTGTCATACTGACGTATATGAGACTCGTCAGGAACATACTGGTGCAACATCGAAATATGTAAAATCAAATGAATAGCTAAAAAGATCAGAAGTAATGCTAACTCAAATACAACATTGTCAATTTTGCTCTATATCACAAAATGGCCAATATACTTGGGTCTAAACTTGCCCCACCTCCAAAATCTCATCACGCACTTCATGGATGATACATAGAGGAATATCTTGTCACTAACATCAAATCTCAATGTCAACACCTACAATTTGTATAACTCTAGTGTCTACTATGATTTATCCTGAGCCTATCATAAATCACCCTCACATGATCTAAGCCCTCCTGCTTCAAGTCTATACCGTATGGCTTGGGCTCTATAGACTCAAACCAACCAACCAGAAAGAGAAAACGCCTACCATATAAGGCCTCAAATGGGGCTATTTGAATACTGGAATGGTAGATGTTATTGTACACAAACTTCGCCAAGGGAAAAAACTGATCCCACTAACCCCTAAACTCTATAGAAAAGCCCACAACATATCCTTGAGAACCTAACTAGTGCGCTTTGACTGGCTATTAGTCTATGGGTGGAAAGTTATGCTAAGGTCGACACAGATACCCAACTCCTCTTGAAAAGTCCTGCAAAAGCTAAATGTGAACTGTGAGCCCCAGTCTGAGATGATAGAAACAGGCACACCATGAAGGTGAACCACCTCCCAAATAGAGATATGAGCCAACCTCTCTGCACTGTAGAAAGTAGGAATGAGGAGGAAGTATGCTAACTTGGTCAAGCGATCCATGATGACCCAAATACTATCAAGACCATGAGAAGTACGAGGAAACCCCATAATGAAGTCCATGGTGATACGCTCCTACTACCGCTCAAGAATGGGTAATCCCTGAAGTTTGCCACCAGGCCTCAAATGGTCGGCCTTAACCTACTAAAAATTCAAACAACCAACACATAATTCGTATTATCTCTCTTCATGCCACTCCACCACTAATTTGCCTCAAGTCATAGTATATCTTAGCGATGCCTGAATAGATAGAATGTCTAGAGTTATAGGCCTTACTAAGGATAAACTGAATCAAACCCCCAACTCTTAGAACACACAGACGACCACAAGTTGAATCATCCAATTAGATAAGGACTGGATGTCCAAAACTAATGGTTTTTCCATAGTAGAAAGGAAGGCTAGACTACCCATAGACACCACCTTCCGACTCAAGGCATCTGCTACTACATTCTCCTTGCTCGAATGGTACAGAAATAGAGAGGTCATAGTCCTTTAAGAGCTCAATCCAGCGATGCTCCCTTGAATTAAGATCCCTCTAGCTCATAATATATTGAAGGTTCTTCTAATCAATGTAAATCTCGCATCAAACTCAATATAGATAGTGCCTCAAAATCTTAAGTTCAAAAACTACTATCGCCCAACTCCAAGTCATGAGTGGGGTAGTTGTGCTCATGCACCTTAAGCTACCTCGACGGATAAGTAATAACCCAGCCCTATTGCATTAGTACATAGGCTCAAGTTAGCATATGTGACCTCTTCTCGGAGTCAATTTCATAATTTATAGAGCGGTTCCCATAATTGCTGATTTTTTACTATAAAATTGGCCCATCTCTAAATTCAATAATTTTAGTGTCATAACGACCATATTAACATTATGATTCTATTATTAATAGCCTGGCAATGTTCGTAGGCCGTTCAGAAGGGAAAAACTTTAGTTTCGTGAGTTGGAGTATGCTTGGTCGGCCTACAGGTAGGCTATGGTTGTCCTCCCTTTAGACTGAGCATGTTTAGGCACTTATATACTGAATTGTATGAGTTTGGAGGGTTTTGAGTATCAAGCATGCTAAATCACTAGAATTCATTAGGTGTTATTTTAGGGTAAAGTTCAGACGGATAAAGCATGACCCCTGGTATTGTTAATTACCCCAACCTTGTGAAGTGTGCTGTGCCTTTATTATATATATTTTGGAAGCATGTTGGACATATTCTAGGCTTAGATTAGTGTTGCCTTAGATTTGCATAATTTTGGTGCCATTGGGACATTACTTCTTTGACATTGTTTCGGACTGCTTTGCTCCCTGTAGACTGATATAGCAAACTTGAGTCGGATAGTCTAAGATTTAGCTAGGCAGTAACAACTTTGGGACCTTACCTCCATAATTCTCTATTCTTCTATCGATCCTGTATCGCTTGGTTCTTGATTCTTAAAGTCTTTTTGATACTTATTGATATGGTTTGGGCTGGAGTGATTTATTGATGGTGCTCAGTTTAGGGGTACTCCCCATGACACTCAATTGGACGTTGATCCTAATTCTGACCGACTTGCCATTGTTCGTGCTTCAAGTCCTCAATTTACTCTACTGAGCGGGGTTCAAACCCCTGACTTGGTATTATTAGCTCGGTTCAATTCCATCATTCCTCACTTAGTCGTGGGTCAAGTCCACCGCGTTTATATAGAAATGGTTCAATTTTGTCTCTCCTCACTTAGTCGTGGTTTGAGCCCACCGCCTTTATATAGCCTCGGTTCAAGTCTGTCACTCCTTACTTTCTTTGGTTCGACTGTGTAACTACTATTACCTAGTTTAATTCGTGGTCTCTCTTACACGTGGTTCAAAACCGTGATTATCTATTACTTGGCTGTGGTTTCTCTTACACGTGGTCCAAATCCACGCTTATCATATCACTAGGGTTCAAGTCTTTGGTTGCTTTAAAATCTTGGTTCAGATCCCTTATCCTTTGATGAATGAATCTATGTTTCAAGTCCTTATCTACTCTCAACTCTGGGTTAAAGTGATAGATTTTTAGTATGGTTTAGTTCAAGTCCGGGAAATTAGTGGCAATATTAAAACTTTATCGGGTCCGTTTATTTTACTTCAACTATCCTTGCTCTTGTCGAGCATATGAGAGTCCGTTTAGGTTGCTATTTTTAGACCCATTGGGTTTATAGGAGCTCGATGGATTTTTCTAGTTCCTCTCTCTTTGTGTGTTGAGTATGCTCGTGTACATACCTACATTTACTTCTTGCCCTATCTCTAGTTGTGATTATTTTCCCGTATTTCATTTTACTTTTGTTTATCTTGCTTAGTCGCTATGATTTCTACTAGGTACTTATTGTTTTGGTACTCATACTACACTCTGCATATGTTTTCGTGATGCAAGTCCGAGTACTAGCTACCAACGTTGATTCGAGCCAGCTGCTATCTTGATCGAAGGCGAGGGTGAGGACATAGTGTTCTGGAGTTACATGTCTCCCTCTATACGTATATATTTCCTATCTTTTGCTTTTTGAGACAACTCTATTTCCGTGGTACACTTTTGTGGCTTGTACTTTTTTGTAGTAGCTTCGTACATGTGACTTCTAGGTTCTGGGAGGGATCTTTTTATCTGTATATATTTCATTTAGCTTCTGCTGTTCAGTTATGTTCTTGTCATTTCATTGTTGTTTTTAGTTGTATGGTTGGTCTTGTACCCTGATATCCCATTACTTATAGTTTCGGATATGAGTTGGCTTTTTCTACTGATGGGTCATAGTAGGTGTCATTATGACGTGAGAAATCGGGTCGTGACACCTATAATAAGATTCAATCTCATCAATTTTTTTTATATACCTAAAAGATCAAAACTGGGATCATTTCTGAAAATTTCACCAAAAAAAGTGATAAATCAAAAAGAGTTTTAAAATTCCTCAATTTCAAAAACTAGCATATTTTTATTTATTTTTACAAATATAGAAAATTTACTCTCATGTATTCACAAGGAATAAACTCCCTATTTGCATTTTGACCTTAGATAATAAACACTCTATCATGTTTTATTTATAAGGAAGAAACATTGTAGTTGCATTTTGACCGTAGGGAACAAATACCCTAGTGGTTGTTCAGGGAATAAACACACTATCATATTTCTTTTCTAAGGGAACAAACACCCTAATTACATTTTTGATCTTAGGGAACAAACACCCTAGTGTCATTTTAAGGAACACACTTAATTTCTAGGGAAAAAACACCCTAGTTGTATATATGTCTTGCATTTTTTAGTAGAAGTATTTCTCATTAATGCTACAAACTCACAAAATATGTCTAGTTCAAACTGGGCAAAAATTTTGTTCATGTTATTGGTCTATGAGATTTAGTCTAGTAGGACCATCCTGGATAATGAGATTTAGTATAGTAAGACCCTCCTAGTATGGGATTATGTATAGCAGGACCCTCCTAGATAATTGGATTTGGCGTAACAGGACCCTCCTGGATAATGAGATTTAGTATAGCGGGACCCTCCTGGATAATGGGATTTAAAATAGCAGGACCCTCCCGGATAGTGGAATTTATCATAGCAGGACTCTCTTGGATAATGAGATTTACTGTAACAGGACCCTCTTGGATAATGAGATTTAGCGTAGCAGGACCCTCCTACATAATGTGATTTAGCGTAGCAGGATCCTCATGGATAATGGGATTTAGCGTAGCAAGACCCTCCTGGATAATGGGATTTAGCGAAGTAGGACCCTCTTGGATAATGGGATATAGTATAGAAGGACTCCCCTAGATAATGAGATTTAGTAGAGCAGGACCAAGCTGGATAATGTAATTTAGTATAGCAGGACCCTCCTGGATAATGTGATTTAGCGCAGTAGGACCTTCCTGGATAATAAGATTTAGTATAGCAGGACCATCTTGGATAATGGTATTTAGCATAGCAAGACCCTTTTGGATAATGGGATTTAGTATAGTAAGACCCTCCTGGATAATGGGATTTAGAATAGCAGGATCCTCCCAAACAGTGGAATTTATCATAGCAGGACTCGCTTGGATAATGTGATTTACTGTAACAGGACCCTCTTGGATAATGAGATTTAACATAGTAGAACCCTCTTGGATAATGGAATTCAGCATAGTAGGATCCTCCTGGATAATGGGATTTAATATAGCAGGACCCTCCTAGATAATGAGATTTAGCGCAGCAGGACCTTCCCGAATAATAAGATTTAGTATAGCAGGACCATTTTGGATAATGGTATTTAGCATAGCAAGACCCTCTTAGATAATGGGATTTAGTATAGTAGGACCCTCTTGGATAATGGGATTTAGTGTAACAGGACCCTCATGGATAATGAGATTTAGCGTAACACGACCCTCCTAGATAATAATATTTAGCGTAGTAGGACCCTCCTGGATAATGGGATGTAGCGTAGCAGGATCCTCCTGGATAATGGGATTTAGCGTAGCAAGACCCTCCTGGATAATGGGATTTAGCAAAGTAGGACCCTCTTGGATAATGGGATATAGTATAGAAGGACTCCCCTAGATAATGAGATTTAGTAGAGCAAGACCAAGCTAGATAATGTGATTTAGTATAGTAAGACCCTCCTAGATATTGAGATTTAGCGCATTAGGACCATCCTGGATAATAAGATTTAGTATAGCAGGACCATCTTGGATAATGTTATTTAGCATAGCAAGACCCTCTTGGATAATGGGATTTAGTATAGTAGGACCCTCCTGGATAATGGGATTTAGTGTAGAAGGACCCTCCCGGATAATGAGATTTAGCGTAGCAGGACCCTCCTAGATAATGGGATTTAGCGTAGCAGGACCCTCCTGGATAATAAGCTTTAGTATACGAAGACCTTCCTAGACAATGGTACTAGCAAGATTTAATTTAACTAGGTCACACAAAGAATGGAGTTATTTCAAACTGTCGCAAGCCATATGAAGAATGCATTGCAACAAAGCTCGAGTCGTTCAGAGTCTCGATTCAAAGCTAAGCACTATCTTTTATTCATACTCACAAAACTTTCTTTACTGTAAACTGGGGCAAACAATTTTGTGCTATTGCTTTTGTTTGTTTGGATTTCAGGGAACTGCTTGTCGAGTGAGTTCAATCCACGTTTCAAGCTTAGGATCTTATTTGGAAAATATTGTTAACTTTCAAGTTCATATAAATATGAGTAATAGGAACTCGCCGTAAGGACAAAGTAAATTCCCAAAACTGTAGTAACGGAAGCCTTTCTGGAGAATAAGTGAGATTTCAAGTTCGTTTAGATGAAAATGGATGTCTCACCACTCAAGAAGGCTTGAAGACCTAAGTCAAGATTCAAGAAAAGCTACATAGATAAGATCTTATGCTTGTATTTGGTTTTACTGTTTTGTCTTTCATTTTCATGTAAAAAAAAACAAACAAGAGCCGCGAACCGGAGCCTCGATGGGACTTCACTTGACTTCCAACTCACTATATCATATTCTTGAACTACACGTGACCTGATTCCTTATAACCCAGGATATGTTGGCTATCCAAAATCAGGACTCAGTCGCATCATTTTCCTTTCAAATAATAGTCTGGTCAAACTGTAGACACGTAATTTTTGAGCGAACCCAAAATTTTACACCATTTAGTGCTTAAATATTTCTTTTATATCTAATTTAAATATTTTGATATTATCTTATTTTTAGTAAGTTTATTTTAAAATATTTGAAAACTACATAAATAGAGTCATATTTTAGAGTAAGTTTAGTTTTCCAATTTACTTTAAAAGAAAAGAAAATTTACAAAACATATATGTTTTCTTTTAAGTTAGAGTTTTATAAATAATCTAGTATTTCTTAAGTATATTTTTTGATTAGCTATTTAACTTTTCTTTTATTTTATTAAGTTTAAAATAGTTTCCTAATATTCTATCATTATATATTTTTTCTTTTTTCTTTTAAAACAAGATCAGATAAAAAAATTAATCTTAACTCCTTCCCACTAATCCTCACCTCACCCCATTGCCCTTGTATACACTCCACAATCACCCACTGTAACCCTCACATACTCTCCCACTCCTATATCTATATACTACAAACACACCCACACACACAAAAGGAGGAGGACTTATAATCTGCAGAAAAAAAAGACAGCAATCACACCCAAAAAAGAGAGGAAAGAAAAAAGAGCATATTTGTGAAGATTTGTGGGTTGAAGTTTGGATTTTGGTTCCCATTTTGAGTTCCCGGTGACAACACTCTTGCTACTATTTATAGTTTATTACTTTTTATGCTTTGATTACTCAATTTTACCTGTGACGCTTTCATTATTTATTTAATCGTTATTTGTTATTAGTCTTTATTTATTTGTATTTATTTGTCATCTATTCGTTATTTGTTTGTTGTTTTTCTCATAAAGCTTTTAATTTTCTATTCTTATCTAACATTATTTATGCATTTATGCTTTTACTGAGCCGAGGGTCTCCAGGAAACAGCCGTCCTACCTTGGTAGGAGTAAGGTCTGCGTACATTCTACCCTCCCCAGACCCCATGTTGTGGGATTTCACTGGGTTGTTGTTGTTGTTGTTGTTGTTGTTGTTGTTATTGCACACCTTCTTACCCAGTTCTTTTTATTCATTTTCATATTTTTATTGTTAATCAAAGTATGAACAATGTTATTAAAATGGTTGCATGAATTCCTCAATATGTAGTGTTGTTTAATTAAGCAAATGTTATTTGCTTACCTTGAGTTGTATGAATAGTTTGTTCGAGCACTTATATATTTGTGTGTTTAATTTGAGGTGAATGATATTTTTTATCCGTAAAGTTTAGTCTATGTCAAAATATTTTGATTGTAATTATTTTTATTTTTTTTTGTTTTTTAGTGTGGACATTCATTACATTTGTGTTTGAGTGTTTACAAATAATGTATTTGTTGAGACTTGTTGTTGTCTTTCATTATTATCTTAAGTATGTTAAATTAGTAAGAGTATTTTATAATATTGAACAAAGAGTTTAATTGGCTTTAAACTCGTTTAAGCTAGTATTAAATTATTATCTAAAGTGGACTATTGGATATAATTTTTGGGAATATACGACTATTGATTTTCATTTATAAAGAAGTTAAAATGATATGCCATGCTCACTCATTTTTTGCATATAACATATATTATGATCTTAGTAATTATTTCATATTATATTTAAAATTTTCAATCATTTTATGACCACTTATGTTTTTTTTTTTTTTTTTTTTTTGGGAACAGACCCTACACGAGGCTCCCACCTCTCGTGCACAGTCAGGGGTTGAGCAACACCCCCAAGACTTAACATAAATAACAAAAGTAAAAATACAAGGAGGGGGACATAAACCTTACCTCCGATCCTATGGTGGTTCATAAGTCAGCTAACTTATTAAGGTCGGCTAACTCATCCCCGAAACAAAAAAGGGGCTAACTATAACTAGAAAGTAGTAAACCTATGAGAGGACTCCTCCCGGTACAATTCGACTAATAAAGCATAAATGAGGGAGACTCTCCCCTTCCATGAGAAAACAAGAAAGTAACCTACACTAGTCCTATTCAACTATGCTACGTACCATACATAGCTAAATTGAAAGAAGAACAAGTATACGAACCTTCTATCTCGCATGGGGTGGGAAAATTCTTTTCATCTTTGCCCTTTTTAGTCTTGTCATACCAGGTAAGTCCCAATGGAAGGTTGCATCCACTTCAGAATTGAGCATATATCAGCTAAGGAGGATGAAGGTAGCGTAAGTATAATATCGAGTTACTAGTAAGAAAAAAAATAAAAGAAAGAAGGAAAAATTATAGTAATCTTAAATTCACAAGAGACGAATCAATGCCTCTAACATTAGACGAGCATAGCTCCTTCATAAAAAATAAGTAAAGTAAAGATTAATTTCAATAAAGAATGTGGTTGCACATCTGTTTGAGACACCGAAAAAAGATTCAAGGGTGCGGTGATCCATCTTGACCAAATGATTTTAATAATTAATTTTTCTTTAAAAACTTTAAAATTTGTAAATAGAGAGTATTAGGTGTGATGCACACGAGAGAAGAAAGTAGTTATGCTTCAATGTCATAGTATGTCACGACCGAGAATGCGCTTACGCATCTAGGTCGAGACCAATATAAGTTCAATAATAATTAATGTGAGGAAACCGTCGCATGTAATAATATATCCAAAATAGTATAAAATAAATATAAGTTAATAAAAACTATCGTGCTAGAACCATGAGACTCGAGGGGTGCCTAATACCTTCTCCTCGGTAAATAGAATTTCTTATCGAATTTCTAGTTTGCTGATCAATAAAATAAAGAGTCAACTTTCTTTTGATTAGGGATTTAAATAAGGTGACTTGGCATACCAGAAATCAATTCTAATTGGTGACTCTAAATAAAAAATAAAATAATTCTCTATCAATACTGTCACTTAAATTGGAAAAATCCGTAGTGAAAAAGGGATGTGACAGGCAACATACCAACTCAAAGGGGTTGCTCATGTTTGGTATGAGCAATGGAAAGATGAAAGAGGTACAAATGATGGTCCTATTGATTGTGAGGAATTCATGGGTGCTTTCTTGGACCGGTTCTTTCCCTTGGAGTTGAGGGAGGCTAAAGTGCAAGAGTTCATAAATTTGCGCCAAGGAAATATGAGTATGAGGGAGTATTCTATCAAGTTCACTAAATTGTCATAATATTCTATTTTCATGGTTGTGGATCCAACGGCTTATATGAGAAAATTTGTTTTAGGTGTGTCCGATTTGGTGGTCAAATAAATGGGAATTTCGAGACTCATGACACATGTCAAACAAATAGAGTAACAGAAGCTAAAGAAGAGAGAGGGCTCAAACCGATGGTGCTAATTTCTAACATGGTAAGTCTTGAAATGGTAGTCGTCCTCAGTTTCATTAATTATATTCCGACAAATCTTCCTCAAACACTCCAGCTCCAAAGTTTGATAAAGATAAGGTGCTTAATCCTAAGGAACAAAGAGGAGCTCCGAGTGGTCAAGTCATCCCTTCATGCAAGAAGTGTGGAAGAAACCACAGTAGAGAATGCTTAGAGGGATTGTATGTATGCTATAGGTGTGGAAAGTCAGGTCATCAGGCGAAGGAGTGCAAAAGTGGTATTTGGCTCTAGACTCAGACTCAGGCTATGGGTCCTTCGAATAAGCGTGCTACTACTTCAGGTGGCGTCCAATGCCAAAACAGATTTTCTGCCCTTCAGACTCTTCAGGAGTTAGTATTCAGATGGCTCCATTTGAGGTCTTATATAGTAGAAGGTGTAGATCTCCTATTGGTTGGTTCATCTGGTATTCCATGTGTCTTTATTGAGGAAGTTTGTTGGTGATACTAACTCCATTATGCCTTTGGACAACATTGGTGTGAAAGAAAGTCTTTCATATGAGGAGATTCCGGTTGAGATCCTAGACCGACAAGTTAGAAGGTTAAGAAACTAGGAAATAACTTCAATTTCAGTGTTATGGAGAAACCAAGAGGTTGAAGGTTCTACATGGGAAGACGAATCCGATATGATATCACGATATCCTCATCTCTTTCCTTTCGTTCCTAATTGAGTTATAGTGTTCATTCATTAAACACTTAGTCAAAACCATGTGTTTCAGTCATGCTCGTATTTTCATATGCATTCATGTTCATGGAATGGGTTTTAAAGTCATGATTTAGCTTAGGATTGAATATTCCATATTTTATGCATTTTCTATATGTTTTGCATCCATGTTGGGCTTTTATGTCTCTTTCCTATTCTATTCATTCTAGCTTGAATCCCATAAGAGGACGAATGTACCCAAAGGGGAGATATTGTAAGACCCCAGATTTCGGAAAGTAGGAAAATGAGGTTTATAGAAGAGTTCCTAGAAAAGTTTAATTTTTAGAACTAGGTGGTCCTTCACGGAGCCCACCATGAGCTGTATTAGGCACCACAGGACATGGAGTGTCATTGTGATGGTGACAAGGATCAAGGGAGAGAAGAAAGAAGAGTCCACAGATGGGTACGCGACCCGTAGACAGCACCACAGACCATGGAAGGGTCCATGGAGATCCCAATCTCTGGAGCACTTCAAGGTCATCCCCACGGCGCTCTCCACGATCCATGGAGCTCTTCCTGGGCCTTGATAAGGCTCGTGAAGGGTGAACCCCATCAGAGTCTTTTGTCCTTCAGGTTCATGAGCCTCTTCATGAACCGTGAAGGGCAATATGGTCTGTAAGTCCCTTCCGTGTAGGAGCCTGAATTCAGTTAAGTTAGGGTTTTTTTGGAATTTTTCCTATGGTCTAATTAATGAATGTGGACTGGTTTTAGGTGTTTATTCCATCCTATTAACTACCCCAAGCCTTCCTAACCCTCTCATTCTCACCTAAACACTAGGAACCCAAAATCTTCTCTCTAAAGTGTTCTCTCAAGATCCTTTTTCTTCCTCAAGAATTTCAAAGAGAAAATCAAGACAAGCACAATTTAGGGCTTCCAAGAGCAAGGTATGTTGGAAATTAATCCATGGGTCCTTTCACCCATGGAGTCCCAAGTTTTTACCCAAAATCTCTTATGAATTCTTCTTCTAAAAGCCCTAATTTCATAAAGTTGCATTGAGTCTTCTTAATTATGACATATTCCATTGTTATTAGTATAATTATGCATAACTCACAATACATTGCATGATTTTAAGTTGAATTTCAAAGATCCACGCTATATTGTAGTTTCAAGTATGTTTTCAATGAATTATGATCATGAATTTCAAAGGATTTTAATGAATATTTTATGAATGCTTATCAAATCTTACGAGTGACTCATGAAAGATTATGAATGATGATTCAAAGAAATTTTAAGCAAGAAGATATGGTGTGATAAGGTAGTTTTCACACAATTATGTTAAAGAGGTGATAATGTAGTTCTCACCAACTCATGGATTGTTATGAATTAATCATGTTAATGAGCTATTCTATGATTTTCTTATAATGAGGATTGATATCTTTTATTATCTTTTCTAATGATATTAATGACTATGTTTTCATGAAGTTCCGTTGGGATAATGACAAAGCATTGAGAGGACTTTAAGATAGGGTTCGGTCCGGTAGCCATTGTAGCTACCCTAGGGAATCCTAGTAGCAACCTTTAGTTCCTAACTACATAACCCACATAGGTTTAAAGTGAAAATATGGTATAGCTAGTGGATCAACATATAACACAAAGTTAACGAAAGTACCATCACAGATTCTACCTTTGCAAAGTAGCCTCCACCTTCTCGATGTGGGGCACAACGGATTCCATGTTATATATTGAATGGTCTTATATGTCGATTAAAAGGTCCTATCCCACATTAAGGTAAGAGAAAATTTATAAATTTCTCATGATGATATTTTGATGCGTTGACCATAGGATTATGATGTTTTAAGGTTTTCAAGGTTTTACTCATGTTTTAAGATAATAATCGTTCATCCCATGTTCATATTGTTCATGAATGCTTCTCAAATACTTAGTGCATTCCATATACTAACGCATATTTTTTGCCTACATTATATTATAAAGTAGGGTCGGATGATCATCACGCACCTCTCACTCGTGGCTAGAGTTGAGCTTTACCTTTCTATAGTTGGTGAGTCCCCATTCTTCTAGGGCAGGACTTTTATCTTTTCATCATTCTTATGAATATTTTATGTTGTCATGGGTGAGCTAGGAGCTTGTCTTATTCCCTCATCTAGTTTAGTAGAGGAATGTTGGATGTTATGAAGTCTATATTGTCTTTTATTTGAGCTTGAGACTTTATTTCCACACACATGTCTTAGCTTGATTACTTTACTTACCTTATGTACGCTCATATATTTTATTTTAAGAGGCTTGGTTGAGGTCCTTCGATATTCCGATCGCTGTGTCGCACCTAAGACCTAGCTTCAGTTATGACAGTTGTTGAGATGGTTATGGTACTGGTTTGACTTGATACATCTGAGGCATCTTTTGATCTTATCAGTAGTGTAATGGAAAGTTTTAGAAAGGTACATTTTTTAATTGTTATGTTGAGGTGATTTTTTTATGAAATAATTATACTTATGCAAAAAGAATTTTTAGGATATATCTGGTTATCGCTTCTAGGAAGGTTTAGGAATCAAAGTTTGTTAGGTCCACATGTTTCTCGTACTCACTCTACACTTGCTGCACCTTTTTGTGTGCAAGGACTAAGCTAGGTACTAGTGGAAGCGTGGTGGGCTTATAACTGACAGGTCATAGGGTAGTTTGATTTTGACTCATCTATATAATTTCCGCTTTATTTAAAATATTAAAAGGTTAATAGAGAAATAGGGTTTTCCTATAGGTATGGTAGGTTTCCTTATGACCTAATGAGATTTTGGATCGTGAAAACATGGTATCAAAGCATGGTTCACAGGTCCCACTAAGTATAAGATCAGAGTCTAGTAGAGTCTTGTGGATCAGTGTAGAGACGTTCGTTACTTAATTTTGAGAGGCTATAGGAATTTAGAAAACTTCTATTCTTTCATTCTTTATTATGCGTACGTGGTTCGATTTGTGTTCTTGTAACATCCCCTAAAAACGTTGTATACGATGTTTTAATTCTCGCCTAAATATGATATAGCCTCTGTATTTTGGGCATAACTTTTCACAGGAATATCTAAATTGGGTGATTCAAATTTCTGAGTAACCACAAGATCTTTACCTAAAACTCTTGTGAAGACCATATTCTAAGTTTCGGAGGTTAAGTAGGTCAAATAAATTAATTATTGTAAGACAGAATGTTGTGACGGAAAGGAGTATTTATAGAAGAAAAATCATATCTTACTGTAGGATTATCCAAATTGGTTGATTCATAAACGACATAAAACTAGACTTCTATATCTACAATTCTTATGAAGACACAAAATCCTAATAAGGAATTTATCCTGTTCAAACGCAGCTCCGAAAAGCAGTATTCTGTCAAAGATAACTCATTTCACCTACAATGTAAAGATCTAGATACATTTGACATCACTCATGACATAAATTGTCCTCCATTTAACATCATCCATGACATCAATATATTCCATTAAATTTTTAGATTTTTCTTTATAATTATTTTATTTATTGTTAGGTCTCTCTTTCCCACCTATAAATACCCACCTTATTTCCTCATTTTATTCATCAAGCTTTCTCAACCAAGTCTTCTCTCTATACACTTCTTTACACATTCTCAAAGATAGTTTTAGTTCTTTGTAGTGAAGAAATACTATTCCGGTGATTCATATACTCCGGGTAGTATACAAAATGTTCCGGCGGGGAGAAAAGTTAGGACTCAAAAGTGTTCATTAAGTCTTTCAGTTCCGACTAAAGCTCCGAATTCCAGGTATGTAAGGCTTTAATGAGAGTATTTCTTCCACTCCCATGTCTAAATTATTTTGATTATATGATAAATTATATTTATATTTTTTAAGCTCTACTCTAAGTTATGTGTGTGTTTATCCATGGGTTCTTCCACCCATGTAGTCCAAAAACTCTTCCAATTAAATATCTTGATTTCAAGTAATATTTTCTTATGGTAAATTCTTATTTTTACTTAATAGTATGAATCATGGTTAAACTAATGATTATTGCTCTATTTTGATGCAATATAATTTCATATATACGAATTGATGGTTTACAAGTAATTCCTCTATTTATCTATTTAAAGGCTCTTGAAATTTATGGTGGGTTGTTTAAAGCATAATTTTTAATTAATGGATTTCAAAGTATTTATGAATATTTATTTACATACATATTTGCAAGTTTAAGTGATTTGAACCAACCTAGTTTTACTATGTTATTGTTGTTCAATATAGGTTTGAATCCTCTTTGGTGGTGGATGTTAAATCCAAGCAAGATCTTGACCCAAAGTTTATCAAGTTAAAGAAGTAGGTAAAGGAAAAGAAGATAGAGGTCTTTTCCCAAGGGGGAGATGGGGTACTATACTATCAAGGTCGAATATGTGTTCCAAATGTTGATGGCCTAAGAAGTTTGATCATGATGGAGGCTCATAATTCTACATACTTCATTCATCCCGGTTCAACGAAAATGTACCGAGGCTTAAAGGAGTTGTATTGGTGGGGTGGAATGAAGAAGGACATAGCAAGGTTTGTGTCCGAATGTACGAATTGCCAATAAGTGAAGGCCGAACATCAAAGGCCGGGTGGCCTAGTCCAAGACATTAAAATCCCAACTTGGAAGTGGAAAGATGTGAATATGGATTTTGTAGTGGGTTTGCCTCATACCCGGAAGCGTCATGACTCGATTTGGGTAATTGTTGATAGAATGACTAAGTCAGCTCACTTCTTACCGATTAAAAATTCCTATAGTGCCGAAGACTATGCCAAGTTGTATATTCGGGAGTTGGTGAGGTTGCATGGTGTTCCATTATCCATTATTTTGGATCGTGGTACCCAATTCACTTCTCACTTCTAGAGATAATTTCAAAAACGCCTCGGTACTAAGGTAAAGTTGAGCACAGCATTCCATCCTCAAACGGATGGGCAAGCCGAAAGGATGATTCAAACACTAGAGGATATGTTAAGGGCTTGTGTGTTGGAGTTTAAAGGGAATTGGTAAAATCATCTACCTCTCATCGAGTTTGCCTATAATAATAATTACCACTCAAGTATTAAGACGGCGCCGTTTGAGGCTTTGTATGGGAGACGATGTAGATCACCGGTTGGTTGGTTCGAAGTAGGTAAGATGACCTTGTTGGGCCCCGATTTGGTACTTGATGCTTTAGAGAAGGTGAAGATCATTAGAGAAAGATTGAAGACGGCTCAAAGTCGTCAAAAGTCCTATTCTGACACTAGAAGAAGGGATCTTGAGTTTAATGTGGATTATTGGGTGTATCTGAAGGTTTCACCCATGAAAGGTGTGGTTCGATTTGGTAAGAAAGGTAAATTGAGCCCTAGGTATGTAGGGTCTTATAGAACCGTGAGACGTGTTGGTAAGGTTGCATATAAGTTGGAATTACCATTGGAAATGGCCATGGTTCATCCGGTGTTTCACGTGTCTATGTTGAAAAAAAGTGTGGGTGATCCTAATTCCATTGTACCTATGGGAGTAGTGAATATTGAAGAAAACTTGACCTATGAAGAAGTTCCTGTGGAAATTTTGGATCGGCAAGTTAAGAGATTGAGGAACAAAGAAGTTGCATCTGTTAAAGTCCTTTGGAGGAATCAACCAATAGAAAGTGCAACATGGGAAGCGGAAGCGGATATGATTAAGAGATACCCTCATCTTTTCCCCTCTACCCAAACCTAAGGTATTAAGTTGTCTTTGCTCAATTACTTGAAATCTTTGCATCTCAACGTTGCTTGTCATATGCTTGCAAAATTATAAAATATATTTTAAACGATGTTTTAAATTACACTGTTGCATTAATGATAGGTTGTTGGTTTACACTCTACTCTACTCAAGCTAAGTATTTCCTCATTCGAGGACGAATGTTCCCAAGGGGGAGATAATGTAACATCCCCTAAAAACGTTGTATACGATGTTTTAATTCTCGCCTAAATATGATATAGCCTCTGTATTTTGGGCATAACGTTTCATAGGAATATCCAAATTGGGTGATTCAAATTTCTGAGTAACCACAAGATCTTTACCTACAACGCTTGTGAAGACCATATTTTATGTTTCGGAGGTTAAGTAGGTCAAATAAATTAATTATTGTAAGACAGAATGTTGTGACGGAAAGGAGTGTTTATAGAAGAAAAATCATATCGTACTGTAGGATTATCCAAATTGGTTGATTCTTAAACGACATAAAACTAGAATTCTATATCTACAATTATTATGAAGACACAAAATCCTAATAAGGAATTTATCCTCTTCAAACGCAACTCCGAAAAGGAGTATTCTGTCAAAGATAACTACTTTCACCTACCATGGAAAGATCTAGATACATTTGACATCACTCATGACATAAATTGTCCTCCATTTAACATCATCCATGACATTAATATATTCCATTAAATTTGTAGATTTTTCGTTATAATTATTTTATTTATTGTTAGGTCTCTCTTTCCCACTTATAAATACCCACCTTATTTCCTCATTTTATTCATCAAGCTTTCTCAAACAAGTCTTCTCTCTATACACTTCTTTACACATTCTCAAATATAGTTTTAGTTCTTAGTAGTGAAGAAATACTATTCCGGTGATTCATATACTCCGGGTAGTACACAAAACATTCCGGCGGGGAGAAAAGTTAGGACTCAAGAGTGTTCATTAAGTCTTTCAGTTCTGACTAAAGCTCCGAATTCCAGGTATGTAAGGCTTTAATGAGAGTATTCCTTCCACTCTCATGTCTAAATTATTTTTCTTATATGATAAATTATATTTATTTATTTTAAGCTCTACTCTAAGTTGTGTGTGTGTTTATCCATGGGTTCTTCCACCCATGTAGTCCAAAAACTCTTTTAATTAAATATCTTGATTTTAAGTAATATTTTCTTATGGTAAATTCTTATTTTTACTTAATAGTATGAATCATGGTTAAACTAATGATTATTGCTCTATTTTGATGCAATATAATTTCATATATATGAATTGATGGTTTACAAGTAATTCCTCTATTTATCTATTTAAAGGCTCTTGAAATTTATGGTGGGTTGTTTAAAGCATATTTTTTAATTAATGGATTTCAAAGTATTTATGAATATTTATTTACATACATATTTGCAAGTTGAAGTGATTTGAACCCACCTAGTTTTACTATGTTTTTAATAAAGTTTGACTTGAAAGCTTTGACTCCAAATAAATATTTATGAAAGTAAAATCTATGATCAAATAGGGAGTCTTCTGAAATGAAAGAATGATGAAATGATATGAATGATGGATTCTTTATGTAATAAGGACAATTCGTGCATATTTGAATTATCAAATGTTTTAATGAGCTATTCTACCGAACATGATGTTTGAATTCTCAACTTATATGCTATGAATATTTTGAAGTATTAAACTATTCCATGGGATTGACGTAGCACCGAATGAGGCATTGAGGTGAGATTCGGTAAGGGAATCCTAGTAGCAATTCCTTGTCTCATTAACTATGTGCCAACATAGGAGCCCTTGTAGGCTTAGGCTAATGGATCCCTAAATAGTTCTAAAGTTAAAGTTAAAGAAATGAATAAAGTTGACGGAGTTCTACCCGGCAAGTAGTCTCCCCGGCCAATGTAGGGGGTTATGTTGGATTCCATGTAATAGCTCGCATGGTCTTAAATGTCGGTTATGGTTAATTTCCCACAAAATGAATGTTTTAAAGGATATATATATGATTTATTATGCATACATTAAATTATGTTCCATATTACATAAATGTTTTAATATTTCCTCAATGTTCATGCATCCTTACATAATTAGTACATTCAAAGTACTAACGCATACTCTTTTGCCTACATGATATCACCATGTAGGGATCGGTGCTCCTCCTCATTCTCCTCCATGTGGCTAGTTGAGACTTCGTTTGAAGACTACTTTTGGTGAGTTCCTATGTTCCGGTAACAAATCTCCTTTATATTTCTAGCTTATGATATGTTGAGATATTTTACTATGGTATTTCTTCTATTATGATTAAGGGTGAGCTAGAGACTTGTTTTAGCCCCGTTAAATCTAATAGTTAGAGGTATTGTTGGACATATGTAAGTTGAATATTTACTATTATGATTTCCTCTTCTTCATTTATCGTCATTACCTATGAAAGGCTAAAAGAATACTAAGAGGCTTGTTTGAGGTACTTTCGGGTTCCTCATTCACCATGTCACGTCTAGGCCCTAGGCTTGGGTCATGACAAACTTGGTATCCGAACCCGAGGTTTTGAATGATCCTTGGAAGTCCAACATACCGCGTTGAATAGGTTCTTGTTCATGGGTGTGAAGCGCGCCATAATTATGAATAAGCGACTATGAGGCGTTTAAGAAAATTTTCACTTTTTTCAAATTCATGTCGTGCCTTAGAGTGTCCTAAGCTTTTCTTTAACTAACGACCCATTTTGTGTTCTCTAGATAATGACTCGTGGAAGACCACCTTGAAGATCAAGGGTTGACGATGAGGACCAAACTTCTCCGATTCCTAATGCCCAACTTCATGAGGACAGGGTAACCCATGCCGAGTTTCGCAGTGTTATTACTTTGTTAGCCCAAGTCGTAGCTAACGAAGGGAATTTAGGTGTTCCTCCTCCCCAAATGCAAAATCCAGCCACTAGGATTCGAGATTTCCAAAGGATGAATCCACCCGAGTTCGATGGTTCTAAACTAGATAAGGACCCTATGGATTTCATTAATGAGGTGTATCGGATTGTGGCTATCATGGGTGTGCCACTAAATGAGAAGGCCGAGCTAGTAGCCTATCAAATCAAAGGTGTGGCTCGAGTGTGGTATGAACAATGGGTTGTTAAGAGGGATGAAGAAATAGGGTCGATAGGATGGGAAGAGTTCAAAGGTGCCTTCCTAGACCGCTTCTTCCCATTGGAGATAAGGGAGGCCAAAATTCAAGAGGTCATCAACCTCCGTCAAGGGAGTATGAGCGTGAGGGAGTAAGTTTATTTCCGGTGTCTCAAGCTTGGTGTCCAAGGAGTGCAAAACGGCCATGTTAGTCAAGGAGATAGACATATCTCGGTTAATGACTTACGCAGAATAAATTGAAGAAGAGAAGCTTAGAGAGAGATCAAGGGGGTTTAAAAAGGCTAGAGTGGATGGTGGATGGTTTAACCCTCAAAGGTCCGATCATGGTAACAATGGCAAAGGCCAAGGTGGGCAACAATTTGTGGGACAAGGTTCCACTAATACTCCTCCTCCAAGGTTCAACAAGGACAAGAGTGGTAAACTAATGATTCCAAGAGAGAATGTTGCTACTCAAACTTTCCCCACTTGCAAAAAGTGTAGAAGGACTCACAAAGGGGAATGCTTAGCCGGCTCCAATGCATGCTTTAAGTGTGGCAAGCTGGGACACCATGCTAAGGATTGTAGAGATGGTGGTGGTAGGATGCAAGGACAAATTACTCATGGTCAACAAGTCCAAGGAGGTGTCCAACGCACCAACTGCTTTTACGCCTTGCATGGGAGACAAGAGGTTGAGGATGTACCCAATGTCATTACCGGTATGTTAAAGGTCTTTTCTTTTGATGTGTATGCACTATTAGATCTGGGTGCAAATTTATCTTTTGTTACTCCATTCCTTGCTAATAGATTTGATGTTTTACCTGAAATGTTATTAGAGCCCTATTTGGTGTCTACCCCCGTTGGTGAGTTAGTTATTGCTAGAAAGGTCTATAGGGGTTGCCTTGTGTCTATCTTGCATAAATTTATTCCTTGTGGTCTCATTGAGCTTGACATGATAGATTTCGATGTCATTCTTGGCATGGATTGGTTACATGCATCTTATGCTTCCATAGATTGTAGTAATCGTCGAGTCAAATTCCAATTTCCAAATAAGCCTGTTATTGAATGGCAGGGTCATGATTCGGTGGTGAAGGGTCAGTTTATTTCTTATCTTAAGGCCCGCAAAATGATTTCTAAGGGATGTATTTACCACATTGTGAGGGTTAGGGATGTCAACTCCAAAAGTCCTCCTCTTGAGTCGGTTCCTATAGTCAATGAATTCCCTGATGTCTTTCCCGAAGACCTTCCTGGTATCCCTCCCGAAAGGGAAGTTGATTTTGGTATCGATCATCTCCCTCATACCTAACCTATCTCTATTCCTCCTTACCGTATGGCCCCGACAGAATTAAAAGAGTTGAAGGAACAGTTAAAAGACTTGTTAGAGAAGGGGTTCATAAGACCAAGTATTTCACCATGGGGTGCTCCTGTGTTATTTGTGAGAAAGAAGGATGGATCGCTTCGAATGTGCATAGACTACCGTCAATTAAATAAGATGACCATTAAGAATAAGTACCCACTCCCTAGAATAGATGACTTGTTTGATCAATTACAAGGGGCAAGTCACTTCTCCAAAATCGACCTTCAGTCTGGCTATCACCAACTACGGGTGAGGGAATATGACATTCCCAAAATGGCCTTCCAAACAAGGTATGGTCAGTATGAGTTTGTGGTGATGAGTTTTGGGTTAACGAATGCACCGGCGGTGTTCATGGACTTGATGAATAGGGTGTTCAAATCTTACCTTGATACTTTTGTGGTGGTTTTCATTGATGATATTTTGATTTACTCTCGGGGTGAGGAAGAACATAAAAATCACTTAAGAGTTGTGCTTCAAACTTTGAGGGATAGACAATTATTTGCAAAATTTAGTAAGTGTGAATTTTGGTTAAAGCAGGTAGCATTTCTTGGTCACGTAGTGTCCGGTAATGGGATCAAGGTTGATCCTAAGAAAATAGAGGCAGTCAAAAATTGTTCTAGACCATTATCTCCTTTAGACATTAGGAGCTTCTTAGGTCTAGCCGGGTACTATAAAAGGTTCGTCAAAGGCTTTTCTTCCATCTCATCTCCTATGACAAAATTGACCCAAAAGAAATCCAAATTCATATGGACAAATGAGTGTGAGAAGAGTTTCCAGACCTTAAAAGATCGACTTACTTCTGCTCCTATTTTGACTCTCCCAGAAGGATTAGAGGGGTTTGTAGTTTATTGTGATGCTTCAAAGATTGGTTTAGGTTATGTCTTAATGCAAAATGGCAAGGTCATAGCCTATACTTCTAGGCAATAAAAGTTGCATGAGCGTAACTACCCTACCCATGACCTTGAATTGGCGGCTGTTGTTTTTGCTCTGAAGATTTGGATGCATTACCTCTATGGGGTGCATGTGGATGTGTATACTGATCATAAGAGTCTTCAATATGTGTTCACCCAAAAGGACCTTAATCTAAGGCAAAATAGGTGGCTAGAACTCCTTAAGGACTATGACATGAGTATGCACTATCATCCGGATAAGCTAATGTGGTTGTTGATGCACTTAGTAGAGTGTCTATGGGGAGTGTGGCCCATGTGGATGAAAGTAAGAGGGAGTTGGTGGAAGATGTTCACCGATTGGCTAGATTAGGGGTGAAGTTGTGTGGTACTAATGATGGGGGTATGGTTGTTCAATATAGGTTTGAATCCTCTTTGGTGGTGGATGTTAAATCCAAGAAAGATCTTGACCCAAAGTTTATCGAGTTAAAGAAGTTGGTAAAGGAAAAGAAGATAGAGGTCTTTTCCCAAGGGGGAGATGGGGTACTATACTATCAAGGTCGAATATGTGTTCCAAATGTTGATGGCCTAAGAAGTTTGATCATGATAGAGGCTCATAATTCTACATACTCCATTCATCCCGGTTCAACGAAAATGTACCGAGACTTAAAGGGGTTGTATTGGTGGGGTGGAATGAAGAAGGACATATCAAGGTTTGTGTCCGAATGTACGAATTGCCAACAAGTGAAGGACGAACATCAAAGGCCGGTTGGCCTAGCCCAAGACATTGAAATCCCAACTTGGAAGTGGGAACATGTGAATATGGATTTTATAGTGGGTTTGCCTCATACCCGGAAGCGTCATGACTCGATTTGGGTAATTGTTGATAGAATGACTAAGTCAGCTCACTTCCTACCGATTAAAAATTCCTATAGTGCCGAAGACTATGCCAAGTTGTATATTCGGGACTTGGTGAGGTTGCATGGTGTTCCATTATCCATTATTTTGGATCATGGTACCCAATTCACTTCTCACTTCTAGAGATAATTTCAAAAAGGCCTCGGTACTAAGGTAAAGTTGAGCACATCATTCCATCCTCAAACGGATGGGCAAGCCGAAAGGATGATTCAAACACTAGAGGATATGTTAAGGGCTTGTGTGTTGGAGTTTAAAGGGAATTGGTATAATCATCTACCTCTCATCGAGTTTGCCTATAATAATAATTACCACTCAAGTATTAAGACGGCGCCGTTTGAGGCTTTGTATGGGAGACGATGTAGATCACCGATTGGTTGGTTCGAAGTAGGTGAGATGACCTTGTTGGGCCCCGATTTGGTACTTAATGCTTTAGAGAAGGTGAAGATCATTAGAGAAAGGTTGAAGGCGGCTCAAAGTCGTCAAAAGTCCTATTCTGACACTAGAAGAAGGGATCTTGAGTTTAATGTGGATTATTGGGTGTATCTGAAGGTTTCACCCATGAAAGGTGTGGTTCAGTTTGGTAAGAAAGGTAAATTGAGCCCTAGGTATGTAGGGTCTTATAGAATCGTGAGACGTGTTGGTAAGGTTGCATATGAGTTAGAATTACCATTGGAAATGGCCATGGTTCATCCGGTGTTTCACGTGTCTATATTGAAAAAAGTGGGGGTGATCCTAGTTCCATTGTACCTATGGGAGTAGTGAATATTGAAGAAAACTTGACCTATGAAGAAGTTCCTATGGAAATTTTGGATCGGCAAGTTAAGAGATTGAGGAACAAAGAAGTTGTATCTGTTAAAGTCCTTTGGAGGAATCAACCAATAGAAAGTGCAAAATGGGAAGCGGAAGCGGATATGATTAAGAGATACCCTCATCTTTTCCCCTCTACCCAAACATAAGGTATTAAGTTGTCCTTGCTCAATTACTTGAAATCTTTGCATCTCAACGTTTCTTGTCATATGCTTGCAAAATTATAAAATATATTTTAAACGATGTTTTAAATTACACTGTTGCATTAATGATAGGTTGTTGGTTTACACTCTACTCTACTCAAGCTAAGTATTTCCTCATTCGAGGATGAATGTTCCCAAGGGGGAGATAATGTAACATCCCCTAAAAACGTTGTATACGATGTTTCAATTCTCACCTAAATATGATATAGCCTCTGTATTTTGGGCATACCTTTTCATAAGAATATCCAAATTGGGTGATTCAAATTTCTGGGTAACCACAAGATCTTTACCTACAACTCTTGTGAAGACCATATTTTATGTTTCAAAGGTTAAGTAGGTCAAATAAATTAATTATTGTAAGATAAAATACTGTGATGGAAATGAGTGTTTATAGAAGAAAAATTATATCTTACTGTAGGATTATCCAAATTCGTTGATTCTTGAACAACATAAAACTAGACTTCTATATCTACAATTCTTATGAAGACACCAAATCCTAATAAGGAATTTATCCTATTCAAACGCAGCTCTGAAAAGGAGTATTCTGTCAAAGATAACTCATTTCACCTACCATGGAAAGATCTAGATACATTTGACATCACTCATGATATAAATTGTCCTCCATTTAACATCATCTATGATATCAATATATTCCATTAAATTTTTAGATTTTTCTTTATAATTATTTTATTTATTGTTAGGTCTCTCTTTCCCACCTATAAATACCCACCTTATTTCCTCATTTTATTCATCAAGCTTTCTCAAGCAAGTCTTCTCTCTATACACTTCTTTACACATTCTCAAATATAGTTTTAGTTCTTAGTAGTGAAGAAATACTATTCCGGTGATTCATATACTCCGGGTAGTACACAAAATATTCCGGCGGGGAGAAAAGTTAGGACTCAAGAGTGTTCATTAAGTCTTTCGGTTCCGACTAAAGCTCCGAATTCCAGGTATGTAAGGCTTTAATGAGAGTATTCCTTCCACTCTCATATCTAAATTATTTTGATTATATGATAAATTATATTTATTTATTTTAAGCTCTACTCTAAGTTATATGTGTGTTTATCCATGGGTTCTTCCACCCATGTAGTCCAAAAACTCTTTCAATTAAATATCTTGATTTCAACTAATATTTTCTTATGGTAAATTCTTATTTTTACTTAATAGTATGAATAATGGTTAAAATAATGATTATTGCTCTATTTTAATGCATCATAATTTCATATATATGAATTGATGGTTTACATTCATATTTACATTCATATTTACAAGTTGAAGTGATTTGAACCCATCTAGTTTTATTATGTTTTTAATAAAGTTTGACTTGAAAGCTTTGACTCCAAATAAATATTTATGAAAGTAAAATCTATGATCAAATAGGGAGTCTTCTGAAATGAAAGAATGATGAAATGATATGAATGATGGATTCTTTATGTAATAAGGACAATTCGTGCATATTTGAATTATCAAATGTTTTAATGAGCTATTCTACCGAACATGATGTTTGAATTCTCAACTTATATGCTATGAATATTTTGAAGTATTAAACTATTCCATGGGATTGACGTAGCACCGAATGAGGCATTGAGGTGAGATTCGGTAAGGGAATCCTAGTAGCAATTCCTTGTCTCATTAACTATGTGCCAACATAGGAGCCCTTGTAGGCTTAGGCTAATGGATCCATAAATAGTTCTAAAGTTAAAGTTAAAGAAATGAATAAAGTTGACGGAGTTCTACCCGACAAGTAGTCTCCCCGGCCAATGTAGGGGGTTATGTTGGATTCCATGTAATAGCTCGCATGGTCTTAAATGTCGGTTATGGTTAATTTCCCACAAAATGAATGTTTTACAGGATATATATATGATTTATTATGCATACATTAAATTATGTTCCATATTACATAAATGTTTTAATATTTCCTCAATGTTCATGCATCCTTACATAATTAGTACATTCAAAGTACTAACGCATACTCTTTTGCCTACATGATATCACCATGTAGGGATCGGAGCTCCTCTTCGTTCTCCTCCACGTGGCTAGTTGAGACTTCGTTTGAAGACTACTTTTGGTGAGTTCCCATGTTCCGAGAACAAATCTCCTTTATATTTCTAGCTTATGATATGTTGAGATATTTTACTATGGTATTTCTTGTATTATGATTAAGGGTTAGCTAGGGACTTGTGTTATCCCCGTTAAATCTAATAGTTAGAGGTATTGTTGGACATATGTAAGTTGAATATTTACTATTATGATTTCCGCTTCTTCATTTATCGTCATTACCTATGAAAGGCTAAAAGAATGCTAAGAGGCTTGTTTGAGGTACTTTCGGGTTCCTCATTCGCCATGTCACGTCTAGGCCCTAGGCTTGGGTCGTGATAGTTCGTAACTTCATTGTTTCATTTTCTCACTAATAGTGAGGATACATTATCAAATTTCCACAAGAGTGACAAGAGATGTCATTAATGATGTCATGTGATATAGTGTGAGATGTTATGATGTGTCTAGCAAGATAATCATGCAATAAGAATTGTGGCTTTGAATAATTCAGTGGATAAGGTTGGGAATAGTAAGGATGACTTGCTCGAGTTGTGATTTCAACAAAAATGCTTCAATTTGTTGAAATTTATTATGACAATTTTATGATATGTGTTTATCAATAAAATGTAAATGTCGTGTCCCGAGTCTACACCATAGGCATGAACGACACTCAAAAACTACTGCTGGTTCTCAAGCGAACCCTTAACCCGACTAACTATATAAGCGGAAGACTTTAAATAATAAAAGACACTCTGATGGGCACAATATGTGTAAAGAAAATTTCTGAAATTAGTAGGATAATACTTCAATGTTCTCAAAACATAACTCAATGTATAATAACAACTCAAATAATTAAACTGGACTTTGAATAGCTGGTATATGAAGCCCCTAACACTGGCTCTGAAATAAATTCTAGAACAGGCCCAAGACTACCTCAAAGTGATAAATAATAATTAGAAAGTGAAGACTTAAGAGCGCCTCTGAATGCAATGAGGTCTCACATAAGCTGGGTATGAAGTTGGATCTTCAATGATTCATCTGTTGAGGATCTCTATCACCTGTGTCTAAATTATAAAATGATGCAAGTTGAATAATATCAACACATGGAATGTACGAGTATATAAAATAGCTAAAGGGAAACTTACTCAAGATGCTCAACTCAAGGAACCCAACTTCTAGAGGTAGCACAACTCAATAAACATGAAGTATAACGAATGACAATGCTTTAAAAGACATGAAATAATAAATGTAACTCACTATATGAAAATATAATACTTTACTTCTTGGGAATTTTCTCTAACCGACAACCATCACTTATAAGATACGTGATGATACAATGAACTACTATCATTGCCACAATCATCCAATACCCTACCAGAATAAGGGACACAAACTCATCTCTAGATCCAATAAAAGTCCTCTTTTGGAATAACGAGGAGTTGCCTCAATGAACGGTATGATCCTATCCTGTGCTATCTATGTAGTTTATGGGGTTCAAGTTTTTCTATACTATTATTTAAATAAGTTCTCAATACTACTCCCAAAAATATATATTATTATGCTCATAACTTAAGCAAGTATATTTGCTCAATTAACTCGTTTAGTCTCTTTTGGACTTAGCTCAAACTCAACCCATCTTTTCTCTTTAAAGTATATGATCTCAGCTTAATGAATGCATTAAAGACATGAATTTAATTCTCAACTTCATCTCAACATACGTGTTTAAAGTGAATTAATACTCAACTCATTTATACTCAAAATACCCATGCTCAAAATAATGATTAAGAAGCTTCCCAAACTTGACTTAACTCATGCTCAACTCTTTCTCTACCGTATGATGAAAATAATCATTCTTTACTCAAAAAACTGCATAAATATTAAATATGAAACTTACTTAGGGTCCATGTGAATGCAAACATAAATCTATAATCCCAAAAACTTAATTCATGACACAACCATCAATGTATAATTTAGTATATATAAAGAGTCAATGGAATTTATATAATTAACCCAAAAATTCGCATTATCAGAATTACAAACTCAAACTTGAAACTTAAATTGACTATATAGAGATGTAGGAAATGAGGATGAACTTAGGCAAATGTTATGATAGCCTTACATGACTGAAACTAAGATTAATTGAGTGAAATCCTCGAATCCTAGCTTTTCTTTCTCTCTTTAATTCTTGCTCTCAAAAGGCTTTAGGGGTTGATGAAAAAAGATTTCATTGGGTACTAAAATTTTAATTCTAGTTCCAAAATGTCGAGATTTTGGTTTAGGAAGGGTATGAAAATACTAAAATAACCTTAATAAAAAATAACTGATGGGACATTAAGCGAGGTTGATCATGCTCGCCGACTAGATCATGCTCTTTGACCATATTGGTAAACCGTCGACCTCTCTCTCTTCTCTCCTATCCCTCTCGAGGTATGAGGAGAATTTCTCTGAAAAGTTTGGCATGATCGACCTAGTCGTCGACCTCATTTGGCATGTCTCTGTTCCCTCCCGTATCTTGCCAACCTTTCCTTCTCTCTGAGCAAAATTCTCTGATGATTTTGGCGAGGTCCTCTATCTCACTGAAACCATTTGGTGATCCAAAATTATATCAAGTCTTTGGCGAGGTCTTCTAGCTCATAGAAACTATTCGACAGGTCTCTAAATCCTCCTTCACCTCACCAAAATCCTTGTTCCATGAGTAAACTTCTTAAGAAATTTTGGTGAGCTTCAGGGGCAACTTGGCGTGTCGCCCAGAACACCTAGCGAGCTCCAGCAACCAATTTCCATTTGTACTCAATGTTTTGAACTTAATCTATTCTAGAATAGTACTGGGTGTTACAATATCTCCTCCTTGGAATCATTTGTCCTCCAATGATGAACAATTTAAGAATTTACTAAAGGCACAAATATAATGCAAAAACTTTAAAACATCAAACTCAATATAAATACAATGTAGGCAAAAAGTATGTGTTAGTACATGGAATATACCAATTATGTGAGAAGATGCATGAACAATAAAGATAGGACATAATCAATATGAATAATGGGATGTAAGACTAATATCTTTAAAACATGAATAAAGTCATGAAAATATTAAAATATTTATCTCATTGGTCAATGCATCAAAAGAATCTCAAAATCATCATAAGAACTCATAACCCAACTAAACGGTGTGGGATAGGACCTTCAACTAATATATTACACCATGCGAGCTAATACGTGGAATTTGATGTGTAACATCCCTCAAAAATGCTTACAAGTGCCTTAAGAATTCCTTGGGATTAGGCCGCTCATGTGACGCATTATCCTTAATCTTTTTGGAAAATCTGAGTTCGGAATATCGATCAGGGGTTCAAAACCTGCAGGAAAATAGTTTTGGTAGATTTTTTGGATCCATAGATCGAAAGATAGATTTCTCAAAAAACTGCATAAAATAGAAAGGTCCACGACAAGTCCGCGTCGCTAACCTAGCAAAGGTTTTCTGGCCAAGTTGGATTTTTAGTAAGGGCATTTTAGACTTTTCCTAAATTATTAGCTAATGAACCTAGACGATTTTAAGACCTAATTCAACTCTATAAATTAACCTAAACCTCTAATTCTATTCATTCTTTTATAATTCACCTACTCAAATATTTCTCTCTCTACAAAAGACTCTGAAGGAATCCATTGAAGATTTCAAGTAAATTCACTCAAACTCTCCATCAAAACTCTCAAGTTCTTCAAAAATATTTGGTGTCCTCACTTAAGGTATGTGTGTATTGATTCATTGATTCTTTTATCCATGAAGTCCAATAAATTTCTCAAGGTTTTCAATCAAATTAAAGTATGATATTTTATGGGTCTTATGATTTCTACTCCTATTGCATGAACTATGATTCAAAGTATGATCATTAGTATATTTTGATATAAATTGATGATTATTGCATTAAATTAAAGTGTTTTCCATAAATTCTCCTATTTTGATCTCTAGAGTTCATGATAAAAATTATGAGTATTTTCAATTATACTTCCTAATGATATTATCTATATGAATTATGTATGGGCTGATATAAAGTTTATGATCATGCATGTTTTCAAGTTAATTTCATGATTTTCAAGTGATCATGCATTCATGTCTTATCCTAATTTCAAGTATAATCTATGATCATGAAATTCAAAGTACGAATCATGTCTATGTATGTATGATTGTAATGATGAAAGGATAATTCTCAGATTACAAATATGTTATGAAAAATAAGCTACTCTATGATTTCAAACCTATGATAATGACTATGCTATATGAAATTATGATTTCTATGCTATGTATGTATTCCGTGGGATTTGACTTAGCATCAAATGTGAACTTGAGGTGGGGGCTTAAAATACGGGATCCGTATATAAAATCTCTTATCTCATAACTACGTGCCACCATAGGTTGCCTTCATGGCCTAGCTATTGGATCTACATATAGCATATGCATGAACCGCTTAGTGGGGTAGAGTCTACCTTGGCAAGTAGATTCTCCTTTGTCATCGTTGTATGGAGAGACAACGGGATTCTATATTATAGCTCACATGGTCTTATTATCGGTTATGATTCCTATCCCACATATGTATGATCTCTTAGGTATGCTATGAGTTTAAATTATGCTTTTTAAATGCTTTGGTCAATATAATTTTCTCATGTCTTTACTTACCTCATCTTACCATGTGATTTGCTTGACTATTACATTCCATAATTTACATTGCATGTCATACCCACATACTTAGTACATTCCAACGTACTAATGCATAATTTTTGACTACATTGTCTCATAATGTAGGGGTTGAGATTGAAGATCACACTCATCTACATGGCTAGTTAGGCTTTCCTATCCAGGGGTTGTGGTGAGTCCTCATTTATCGGGGACTAATTATTGGGTTAGTTACTATTTTCAAAGACCGTTGTTAATGTTTCATAGTGAGGGTGAGCTAGGAACATATCTTATCCCCCGCCCATACTCATATGTAGAGGCATCTAGTTGGACAAATATTTCGAGTCTATGTTGTCATATGACATTCTTTATTTACTATTCATGGTTTAGACTATCTTAGGATGTTTCTGCTTTTGCTTTACCTTATAAATGCTTATTTTTTGTACAAGAGGCTTGGTTGGAGACCTTCGGGGTTTCAATCGCCATGTTACAACTAGGCCCTAGGTCAGGTCATGACACGCTGACTCCTACAATGAGACAGGAGAGGCTACCTTACCAGGGCATACTCTATTAAGTAACTCTTTTAACTGGGATATGTGGATCGACAAGCTTCGCCATATTGGCATATGTAAACCTACACAGGCAATGTAGTTTGAGACTAAATGTTTCTACTAGGATTCTCTTGGATAACTAACTGCATTACCAGACCGAGCCCCACCTAAATGTTCTCTTGGTGCTTAGTCTATATCCCAATGTAACTTATAAAACATGATTATAAACATCATACGAAAAGATAATAAAAATATCAATACATCTTTATATTTCCATCGTCTCTGTCTGGGAAGGCAATTAAGTGGCTAAACGAGCTCCTCCATGACTCAATCACAAACTGGTAAGAGTAAAGGAAGCATTTCTGGAATGCATCATCAGAATAGATCATCTAACATCATCATAGTAAAAGCATAATATTAGCTCATCTATCATATAACTCATACAATGTGGGTATAGACCTTCCATCATTACATATCTTTGATCACAAACATCTTTAGGGACTTAACTTTCCCTATCTTTAACTTTGCTAAAAACATCATAAAATCATCATTCATGAACTTCTTTGCATAAAGCATCTTTAATTCATAGCATAAAGTTTTCATAGAATATAACTTGAAAATAATGATCATATCTCATAAATCATACTTGAAATTAGCATATAGCTTCGGTTATTAAAATTCAACTTGAAATCATGCAATATGCTGTGAATTATGCATAGTTAGGCTAATAGCATTGAAGAGTATCATAATTGAGAAGATCCAATGCATATCCTAAAATTAGGGCTTTTAATTGAAGAAATAATAAGAGAATTGAGAAAAAATCTTTGGGTTTCCATGGGTGAAAGGAACTTATGGATGAAGTTCCACATACTTTGACCCTGATGAGTCCTAACTTGAAAATAATGGAAGCATGAACTTGAAGAAAATCCCTTGAATTGCTTGTGACAGAAGAAGACCTTGAGAGAAAACTTGGGAGAGAGGGTTTTATGATCTTGGGAATTATGAAGAGAATGAGAGGGTTATAAGACTTTAGGGTAGTTAATAGGTAGGAATTTAGTCCCTAAAAATATCGACATTCATTAATGAGATATAAGGAAAAGAATAAAATAACCCTTATTAAAACTGAGAACTAGTCTTGATGGAGGACCCACCATGGACTGTAAACTTCACCACAGCCCGTGGTGGTGATTGCCTTAGATCTTGAGAAAAGGGGAAATCTTTAGGACCTCCTTCATGGAGACCATTACGGTCTGTGAAGGTCACCACGACCTGTGGTGGGGGTTGTGGTGATTATCCTGGCAAGAGAGTATGTAGGGATAACCCCCACAGAGTCCACCACAATCAGTGAAAATCAATACGGCCCTTGGTGGTGGGGTATGGTCCCTGCCTTAGGAAAGTTTGTGAGGGTCTCAGGGGTAGGGTCACCATGGAGGGCACCCCGACTTGTGGTCCCTTCCTTTATTGACTAAGTTTTAGAACCCTGACTACGGTGGCTCACTATGAATCGTGGTCAGTAGTACGGTCTGTGATGGACCTCGTGGTCATCACCTGATGCAAAAAAGCCGAGATTTTAGGGAATTCCTCTTTTGATCCTCGTTTAGGACTTTTCATCTTCTGGGGTCATGCAATATATTTTCATTGGGAATATTCATCCTCGAATGGGAAATCAAGCTAACATGAATGGAAAAAATAAAAGGAACATAACAGCCCAACATGAATGCAAAACATGTCGATAATGCATAAAACATGAAATCTTTAATCTCAAGCTAAAACATGACTTTAAAACTCATTTCATGAACATGAATGCATATGGAACCACGAGGACAACTAAAATACATGATTTGGGCTGGTTGGATCATAAAAGAACTAAATACCTCAAGTAGGTATGGAATAAAAGAGATGAAGATATTGGAACATCATATCGGCTTCGACTTCCCATGTAGCACCCTCAACCTCTTAGTTCCTTCATAAAAATTTAATTGAAGCTATTTTTTTATTTCTCAACTATCTAACTTACTGGTCTAAGATCTCAACTGCAACTTCTTTATATGAAAGACTCTTTAATCTTAATGTTGTCCAATGGCACAATGGAGCTAGGATCACCAATAAACTTACTCAACAAGGACATATGGAACATTGGATGCATTAATGCCAAATCAGAAGGCAAATCCAATTTATAAGCCACCTTACCAATCCGCCTCAAAATTTGATATGGGCCAACATTACGGAGACTTAGCTCCCCTTTGTTACCAAAATGCATCACACCCTTCATGGGTGAAATTTTCAATTACAACCAATCATAAACCTTAAATTCAAGTTCCCTTCTTCTGACATCCGAATAGGACTTCTGTCGGCTTTGGATTGTTTTCAATCTTTCTCTAATGAGTCTAACCTTCTCTATAGCCTCAAATACCAACTCGGGTCCTTATATAGCAACCTCACCTACCTCGAACCAACTGATAGGGTATCTACACCTCTTATCATACAAAGCCTCAAATGGATCCATCCCAATACTTAAATGAGAACTGTTATGATAAGAAAACTCTGTCAGTGGCAAATAATCATCCCACTTTTCTTTAAAATCAATAACCCACTCGCTTAACATATCCTCTTATATCTAAATGGTACGCTCAGCCTAACCATCCATTTTTGGGTGAAACATTGTACTAAGCTTTACTTGAGTACCAAGACCCTTTTGGAAGGATCTCCAAAATTGAGACGTAAATTATCCGAGATGATAGACAATGGAATACCATGAAGTTTTACCAAATCTTGGATATACAATCTAGCATAATCCTCTGCTGTATATAGAGTCTTAACAGGTATAAATTGAGCCAACTTTTTCATTCCATCAACAATCACCCAAATCAAATCATGTTGTTTATGAGTATAACTCAAACCAGTAATGAAGTCCATATTTAAGGCTTCCTACTTCCAAGTAGGAATCTCAATATCTTGAGCCAAACCTCCCAGTTTTTGGTGCTCAACTTTCACTTATTGGCAAATAGGATACTTAGCCATGAATTTTGCAATATTTCTTTCCAAGTTATTCCACCAATACACTTCCCTCAAATCTCGATACATCTTTTTGGAATAGGGATAAATAGAATACCACAAACTATGAGCTTCAGACAATATCATATATTTCAAACCATCAATATTTGGAACACACAATCAGTCTTGATACCTCAAAACACCATCTCTCCCTTGGGTGAAAGCCTCAATAGCTTTTTCGGCAACCACTTTCTTCAATTCCACCAAAGTGGGATCACTACCTTCTTTGACTTTACATCAGCCACAAGAGATGATTGGGAACCATTTTGTACAATAATGCCACCATCCTTATAATCAACCAATATAACACCCAAACGGCTAATCTATACACATCTTGAACTAGCTCTTTCTTCTCATCCTTAATATGAGCAACACTGTTCATGGATAGTCAAGTAACAGCATCGGCAACCATATTTGCCTTACCCGGATGGTATAGCACACTCATATCATAATCTTTCAACAATTCAAGCATCTCCTTTGTCGAAGGTTCAAGTTCTTTTGAGTGAATACATATTGCATACTCTTATGATTGGTGAAAATATTTACATAGACACCATAGAGATAGTATCTCCACAACATCAAAGAAAATACCACCGCTGCCAACTCCAAGATAATTCTTCTCATGTGCCTTGAGTTGCCTTGAAGTATAAGCAATCACTTTACCATTTTGCATAATAACACAACCAAGACCAACTCATGAAGCATTACAATACACAACAAACCATCGGAACCTACCTTTAAAGGCAAAACCATAGAAGAGGTAAGTTTGTCCTTCAACTCTTGAAAGATTCACGCCTCAGACTATTGGAATTTCACCTTCTTCCACAAACCATCCATAATAACTAGCTAAGTCCAAGAAACTCCAAATATCGAAAGGAGTCAATAGTCTAAGAAAATTTCTAACCACCTCGATCTTCTTTGGATCAACTGTAATTCCTTATCAAAAAATAATATGACCAAGGAAAGCAACTGACATTAGCCAAAATTCACATTTACTAAATGTTGCATACAACCAAAGGTCCTTGAGAATTTGCAACACAATTCTCAAATGATTGGCATGCTCTTCCTCACTCCGTGAGTATATCAAAATATCATCAATGAAGACAATCACAAACATATCCAAGTATTGCTTGAACACTCTAGTCATCAAATCCATAAGAGTTGTAGGGGCATTGGTTACTCCAAAAGACATAACCAAAAATTCATCATACCAAGTTCTAAAGGTTGTCTTTGGAATGTCTATTTCCGTTACTCAGAGTTGATGATAACCCAATCGAACATCAATCTTTGAAAATTAACTTGCTACTTGGAGTTGATCGAACAAGTCATCAATCCTTAGAATGGGATACTTATTTTTAATTGTGACCTTGTTGAATTGCCGATAATCAATACCATGCAAAGAGAACCATCCTTATTTCTGACAAAGAGAACCAGAGCACCACATGGAGAGATACTCAGTCTAATAAAACCCTTATCTAACAAATCCTTCAACTGATCCTTTAACCCTTTCAAATCTGTCAAAGCCATTCAATTTGGAGGAATAGAAAAAAACTGAATATCAGGAAGGAGATCGATACTAAATTCTATTCCCTTTTGGGAGGAATAACTGGGAGATCAATGGGGAAAACTTCCAGAAACTCATTAATAACTAAAACTGACTCAAGAGTAGGAGTTTTAGAGTTAATATCTCTAACCCTAACTAGATAGTAGATGCAACCTTTGGAAATCATTTTTTTGAGCTTTAAGACATGAGATAAGCTTGCCCTTAAACACAGAATTACTATCTTTCCATTCTAGGATTGGCTCATTAGGAAATGGAAACTTAACCATATGGGTTCCTCAATATATAGAGGAATGCCATGCATGAAGCCAATCCATACCAAGAATAACATCAAAATTGGTCCTATCAATCTCTACAAGATCAACATTGGTGACTTTATGAAAAATTGAAACTGGACAATTTCTATAAACTTTTTTATCCACAATTGAATCACCAACTAGAGTATAGATTGAAAAAGGCTCTAGTAAAATCTCGGGACTAACAATAAATCTCATAGCAAGATAAAGAGTAACAACTGATAGAGTATCACCTGGATCTAATAATGCATAAATAACAAAGTCAAATATTTTTAACATTCCAGTCATAACATCGGGGGAATCGTCTAACTCTTGACTAGTCTGAAGGGCATAAAATCTATTTTGGCACTGACCGCTACCCAAAGTAGTTGTACGCTAATTCGGACGACCAATAGCCTAAGTTTAAACTTTGGGAATAGCCCCACCCCTACACTCTCTTGCATAAGGACTGGGCTTTCCACACTTGAAACAGACATCTAATCCCACTATGCACTCTCCTCTATGGTTTCTCCCATACTTTTTACATGAAGGGGTTACTTGACCACCTGAGGCTCCACCTTGTTTCTTAGGAATTGGCACTTTGTCCTATTAAAATTTTGGAACCGGAGTGTTTAAATATCCTTAGAACCTTTTACCTTGTTGGAAATGACCATTTCCACCACCATATTTGTTATGAGAAAACCCACCTTTATACCGAGCCCTCTTGGACTCCCTTGCACTACTTTTCTTAAGCTTTTCTCATTCAATTTGCTAGGCATAAGTCATGAGCCTAGAGATATCAATCGCTTTGATAAGCATGGTGGTTCGACAATTTTTCATAGCCAAGTTTGACATTCCTAAAATAGACCTGCTCATTAGGGCACGAGAGTTGGCTACCAAGGATGTAGAATACTTAGAAAACTTTGTAAACTTGATGGCATACTCCCTCACACTCATGTTCCCTTGATTAAGGTTTATGAATTCCAGCACCTTCACCTCCCTTAACTCAAATGGGAAGAGGTGATCAAGAAATGCAACTTTGAAATCTTCCCAACCGATGGGACCCTCTTCTACCCTTTCCGCTTTCCATTAATTGTACCAAACTTGAGTAACGACTTTAAGTTGATAGGAGGACAATTATTCCTTCTCCTCCGAAGACACTCCCATGATATCAACTATCTTGTACAACTCATCTAGAAAATCTTGGGGATCCTCATCAACATTAGGTCCATGGAACTCGGGAGGGTTCATCCTCATAAAGTCTTTCACCCTTAAAGCCAGAGTAGTCACGTTTTGAGGATCTACCACCCCTCGATTCACATGAGTAGTCACGTCTTGGTCTAGCATTTGGAAAGTGGGTCGAAACTCTATATTAGTCACATGATCATTCAAAGGAAAATTTGGAGCTTCTGGCTTCTTTTTCTCAACATTCTTTCAGAGGGAATATCTTTGTGGAGGCATGATTCTCTAATTGCAAAGAGAAATAATTAGAGGAGGAAACCTTAAAGTTTAACTCTATGGCATGATGAAATCCTGAAAGAATTGAAGTGGTTTCTAAGATGTCTTATAGACTCCTATTCATATATGTGTCATGCTTCACACAGATGAACAAGAACCTACTCGATGCGGCATGTTAAACTTCCTAAGACACTTGAACCTTGTGCTCTGACACCAAGTTTCTCACAACCCGACATATGGCCTAGTCATACCACGATGATCAGAATCCTAGAGGACTAAATACAAGCCTCTTAGCATAACATACATGAGCATACATAAGGTACATGAAATAAATAAATAAGAATCAATGATACAGAAGCATAGTGTCAATATAATATAAGTCTCAAAATAAGAAATGACAACATAGACTCTTTCACTATATAAAATACCTCTAATAGTATATGGAGGCGTGAGACAATCTCCCAATTCACCTAATAGACAAAATATGAGTAATAAAGTACAACTGTCATTGTGAAATAAATGTCATGTCCTCGAACTATGAGGACTCACCAATAAGAAGCTAATAGTAAACTCTAGTCACAAGCGGGAGGAGGATGAACATGATCGTCGGTCCCTATATTATGATATAATGTATGCAAAATATATGCATTAGTACATAAATTGCACAAATTATGTGAGAAGATGCATGAACAATAAACATAGGACATAATCAATATAAATCATAGGATGCAAGACCAATATCTTTAAAATATGAATAAAGTCATAAAAATATTAAAATATTTATTGCATTAGTCAATGCATAAAAAGAATCTCATAATCATCATAAGAACTCATAACTCAACTAAAACTGTGTGGGATAGGACCTTTAAACGACATATAATATTAGGCAAGCTAATACATGGAATCTGATACTTCTTCATCGAGACAGGGAAAGCTACCTTGCTAGGGCATACTCCATGAAGTAACTCTTTTAACTAGCTGTGTGGATCCACTAGCTTTGCCAAATTGGCATATGTAAACCTACGCGGAGAATATAGTTTGGGACTAAAGGTTGCTACTAGAATTTCTTTGGGTAACTAACTACATTACTAGATCGAATCCGACTTTAAAGTCCTCTCGATGCTTAGTCAATATCCCAATAGAACTTATAAAATATGATCATAAATATCATAGAAAAAGATAATAACTAATATCAATCCATATTTATAAAACATCATAAGCTTATCTCATCTGACATCATCATAGTAAAAGCATAGGATTAGCTCATCTATCATATAACTCATGCAATATGGGTGTAGACCTTCGATCATTACATATCTTTGATCGTAAACATCTTTAGGGGCATAACTTTACCTATCTTAAACTTTTCTTGAAATATCATAGCATCATAATTCATGAAATTCTTTGCATAAAGAATCTTTAATTTATAACATATAGCTTTCATAGAATATAACTTAAAAATTATGATTATATCTCATAAATCATACTTGAAATTAGTATATAGCTTGGGTCACTAAAATTCAACTTGAAATCATTCAATATGATGTGAAATATGCATAATTAGGCTAATATCATTGAAGAACATCATAATTGAGAAGACCTAATGCAAATCATAAAATTAGGGCTTCTAATTGAAGAAATCATAGGAGAATTGAGAAGAAATATTTTTGATTCCATGGGGAAAAGAAACCCATGGATGAAGTCCCACATACCTTGATCTTGATGAGCCCTAAATTTAAAAGAATGGAAGATTGACCTTGAAGAAAATCTCTTGAATTGGTTGTGGAAGAAGAAGACCTTGAGAGAAAACTTGGGAGAGAGGGTTTTATGATTTTGGGAATTATGGAGAGAATGAGAGGGTTAGAAGACTTCAGGGTAGTTAATAGGCAGTAATTTAGTTTAGAAAAACAACCACATTCATTAATGATATATAGGGAAAAGACTAAAATAAACCTTATTAAAACTGAGAACTGGGCTCCACAGAGGACCCACCACTGTCCGTAAACTTTACCACGGCCCACGGTGGTGATCCTGATGATTGACTTAGATCTTAAGAAAAGGAGAAATCTTTAGGACCTCCTTCACGGAGACCATGAGGGTCCATGAAGGTCACCACGGCCCATGGTGGGGGTTGTGGTGAGGATACTAACAAGAAGGTCTGCAGGGGTGACCACTATGGAGCCCACTACAGTCTATGAAAATCAATATGGCTCGTGGTGGGGGTTGTAGTCCCTGCCTTGGGAAAGTTTCTGAGGGTCTCAACTGAGGGGTCACCATGGCTCATGGTCCCTTCGCTGTAGGACTAAATTTCAGTCCCCTGACCATAGTGACTCACTACGAACCGTGGTCAGCAATATAGTTTGTGATGGACCTCGTGGTGTTCACCTGATGCCAAAAAGATTAGATTTTGGGGAATTCCTCTTTTGATCCTCGTTTAGGAGTTTCAAACTCTGGGGTCTTTCATTTCTTGGGTGAAACTTTCAAGTTCACCCGATCATTAACCACAAACTCCAAATCTAATGAGTTTGCATAGTCTTTAGCCTCTTTTGAATGATATTCATCTTCTACATAGCTTGATGAACTAAATATGGCCCTATCAACTCAGTTTCACTAACCTCAAACCAATCAATTGGTGATCTACATCTCCTCCCATAAAAAGAGCCTCATATGGGGCCATTTGAATGCTCTAATGAATGCTATTATTGTATGAAAACTCAATAAGCACCATCCCAATTACTTTTAACTCTTTAATACAGGCTCTTAATATATCTTCAAGGGTTTGAATTATACGCTCTGCCTTACTATCTATCTGCGAATGGAAAGCGGTACTAAAATTTACCTTTGAGCCCAAATCTTTTTGAAACGACTTCCAAAACTGTGTAGTAAATTGAGTACCTCTGTCTAAGATGATAGACAAAGTAACTCCATGCAAGATGTCTATCTCTCCAATGTACAACTTCGAATAATCTTCTGCTGAATTTGTAGTCTTCATGGACAAGAAGTGGGATGATTTGGTCATTTTATCCATGATCACCCAAATAGAGTTATGCTATATGAGAGACCGCGAGAAGTCTGTAATGAATTCCTTATTGATCATCTCCCACTTTCATTCTGGAAATTCTATGTTCTAAACTACACCACCAGACTTTTGATGCTCAACTTTGACTTATTGGCAGTTCAAGCACTTGGACACAAACTCTGCTATATCTCTTTTCTTTCCATTCCTCCAATAGACTTCTCTCAAGTCGTGGTACATATCTATAGAACCTGGATGGATAGAGTATCTAAAGCTATGGGCATCAACCATGATTCTTTCTTAGAGTTCATTAACACTTGGAACATATATCCTGCCTTCATATTTCAACACTCCATCTCCCTCTTTGGCAAAAGCCATCACTTTCTGCTTATGAACATTATATTTCAATTGGAGGAGAATAGGATTTTGGTCCTCTTTTCTTTTACTATAACAAAAGTGAAGATTTAGCTACATTCTGAACAATAGTAACTTTCTTATTGGAATCCACAAGACGAACTCCCAAACATGCAAGTCTATACACTTCTTTGGCTAACTCTTTCTTTTTCTCCTCAATATTATCAGTACTCTCCATGGACAACCTGTTAAGAGCATCAACGACAAAATTAGCTTTACCTAAATGGTAGAGAATACTCATGTCGTAGTCTTTGAGCAACTCTAGCCTATTCCTCTGCCTCAGGTTCAACTATTTCTCACTAAACACATATTGCAAGCTCTTATGATCTATGAACACATCTACATCCACGCAATAAAGGTAATGATGATAAATCTTGAGAGCAAATACTATTGTTGCCAACTTTAGATCATGAGTAAGATAATTCCTCTCATGAAGCTTAAGCTATTTGGAAGCATATGCTATAACTTTGCCTTTTTGTGTCAAAAAAACCCAATTCAACTCTAGATGCATCCCAATAAATCACAAGCCCATGTGTTCCCACAAGTAAGGACAAAACTGTAGAAGTACACCTTTTTTTTAACTCTTAGAAACTCTTCTAACAAGTATCGGACCATTGAAACTTAGTCTTCTTTTGAGTTAACTTGGTCAATGGCGATGATATGGATGAGAATGCCTCAATAAATCTCCTATGGTTGCCAGCCAAACCCAAGAAAATTCTTATATCTGTCAGAGATGTAGGTTAGGGCGAGTTCTTAACCACTTCATTCTTCTGCGAATCCACTCAAATACCATCACTAGAAATAACATGGCCTAAGAATGCCACAAATGCAAGCCAAAACTCCCACATTGAAAACTTAGTATATGACTCTTTTTCCTTGAGAGTTTTTAGGATAATTCTGTGATGGTTGGCATACTCCTCCTCAGTCCTCAAATAGATCAGGATGTCATTGCTAAACTCGATAATAAACATATCTAGATACTTATTAATCACTTGTTCGTGAGGTCCATAAATGGTGCATAAGCATTAGTCAAATTGAAGTACATAACTAGGAACTCATAGTAGCCCTACCTAGTTTTGAAAGCTGTATTCAAAATGTTGCTTTCTCTCACTTTCAATTAATGATAGCCTAATCTGAGGTCTATCTTAGAGAAATAATTGGCACCCTGGAGTTGGTCGAAAAGAACATTGATTCTCTAAAGGGGGTACTTATTCTCTATAGTAACCTTGTTCAATTGATAGTAGTTAATGTATATTCTCAAAGACCCATCTTCCTTTCGCACGAATAGGACAAGAGCATCCTAAGTTGAGACACATGACCTAATAAACCCTTTATTTGAGAGATCTATCAACTGCTCTTTTAACTTTTTTAACTTTGTAGTGGCTATTCTATATAGTGGTATAAAGATGGGTTGAGTATCACGAAGAATATCTATTTGGAATTCTATTGCCCTATTAGAATGGAACCTAGGTAAATCCTTAAGAAAGACTTTAGAAAACTCATTAACGACTGGAACTAACTAAAGGAATGGTGTCTCCACTCTATTATCTGTAACTCAAACAATGTGATAGATATACCTGTTGGAGACTAACTTTCTGGCCTAAAGGTATGAAATGAATCGACCCTTAAGCAAAACTGGACAACCTTTCCACTCTATAACTGGCTCATTCATAAACTGATACTTGACTACTCAGGTTCTACAATCAACTAAGGCATAAAAAGTATAAACCTAGTCCATTCCAAGAATGACATCAAAGTCAACCATTTCTAACTCAACTAAGTCTGCAAAAGTGTCTTTGTGATAGACGAAGACTATACAATCACGATAGACCTTTTTAGCTTGAATAGGCTCACCAACAAGAGTAGAAATACTGAATGTTTCTATGTTTCTATGTTTCATTCAGAAAGAATCCCAAACTCAATGGCTACATAAGGGGTCACAAAAGACAAAGTAGCACCTGAGCCAAGTAATACATAAACATCACGAGAAAAGACTCAAAGCTTATCAGTAACAATATCTGGTGAGTTCTCTTGATCATGCTAATTTTCCATAGCATATAGACAGTTTGGACCTCTGCCTGTCATCGAAATAGCCCCTGTCTGATTACTTCTATTCCAAAGATTAGAGTCTGTTGCCCATATTACCCTTTTTGTCTAATGGACAATCTCTCATAAAAGGACCCATCTAGCCAAACTTATAATAACTATTGGTTCTATGTTGACACTCTCCTAAGTATAGTCTTCCATACTTTCCACAAGGTGTCTTGAATGATGAACTCTAAACCATACTTCCTTGGGACAGAGGGCCCTGGGCTCTAAAATTCTAGTTACCTTGAGACATCTGGTCATTCATGTTGTTAGTTGTAGGTGTACTTGCTGTAGATGGTGTATAACCATAAGACTTCTTTAGGAATAAGGAATGATTACCATTACCACCTTTTGATAGTTTCCCTCTTAACCTGCAGATTTGGCCCTCTTGCTTTAATGCTCTTCTTTGTACTTTTTCTTATTCTCCTCAACTTGCTGGGCATACACCATGCGTTTAGAGATGTCTATATCTGAGATCAATAGTTTTGCCTAACACTCTTTCTTCACATGTCTGCCCAATCTTGAGACAAACTTCCTTATCTTCGCCCTCACATTAGGAACCATTTTGGGAGCATCGCTGGACAGTTGAATTAACTTGAGGCTATATTCTTTGATAGTCATCCCCTTTTGTGTCAAGTTCACAAACACGTTTACTTTGTCTCCCTCAGCTCCCATGGAAAGAAGTGGCCTAAGAATATTGTATTTATTACTTTTTTCTTTTTTATTTAGAAATTTCTAAATAAAATTCAAAATACTAAATAATCTAAACTAAAATAATAGAACTAAATTCAATTGAAATAATTCCAAAAAAAAATACTACTACTAGATTTCTAATGTCGATTCTAATGAATAATTCATCAATGACGAATAAAAAATGCATTCTTGAACTCATCCTAGGTTGCAGGCTAAATATACTGACCCCTACTATCCTCCTACTGGTTGTACTAGACATTCGCAACATCCTGCATCAAATAGGAGACAAGTTCCCATTCGCAACATCCTGCATCAAATAGGAGACAATTTCAACTCCTTTTATCTCTGTAGCATGCATTTCCTTTAGAATATTCCATAAATCATCAATGAAAATTTGAGGGTTGTTGGAATCATCCTCAGGAAAACATGAATCCTATTTGTAGTAGATGACTCTTGAGAACTAGAGCTAGGCACTAGAGTGTTCTGAAGACCAGACTGTGCAACCATCAGTTGAGTGAGCATCGAAATAGCTCCCCTAAGTTCGGCCTCAGAAGTCATTATAGGTCGTGTGGTCAGTAGAACTTCATGAGTTCCATTCTCAACCTTATCCTCATTCTCAGCTACCCGAGTTCGGTTCCAGGTCCGTATTCAAGATGGTTATGGAATCTTGTTCTCAGCAACATTTCTCTGACTCAAGGTTCTCTTCAAAGGCATGATCTAAAATCATGAAACACACAAATTAGAAGGAGATTTCATACAGTGAAACTCTATAGCACGAGATGGAGTAAAAAAGAATTGAAACAATTCCTAAAGTCCTGTAGCATCCTTATTATATTTGTGACACACTTCACACCAATAAGAAGGACTCTACTAGAATAAGCTTTCTAGATACCCTAGGACTCTTAAAATCAGTACTCTAATACAAATGTTTTCATGCCGCGAGTCTACACCCTAAGTGTAAGACCCCATAAGTCAAAAAGTCAAAATGAATAAAAATTTCAAGAAAGTGGAATGTATCAACTTCTACGACTCAACCTATAAGTTGTAGGTGTATCTATGAGTCATAGGAATAACTCGTAGAAGTGATGTTAAGGTTGGGAATTGGTCTAACTGAGGGAACAAATCTATGATCCAAGGTTACAACTCATAGAATGAGTCATAGACATGACTCGTAAACGAACTTTAGAGACTCAGTTCTCATTGTTTCTCAAACCCTGTAGAGTGAGTCCTTTCTACTAGTTGTAGAAAAGTTTACAACTCGTTAGGACCCATTCGTAGGGTCTGTCAGGCCAGTTTCAAAGAAGGTCATTTTGGTTCTTCCCTATGTTTTATCAATAAATATGGTCATTTTGGGACTAAATCTCTCTATTTTCTGACCTTAAGCAATCCCAAACCCCTCATTCTCTCATTTACTCTAATTCATAAAACCCTTCCCTCCCCAAGACTTTTCTAGGGTTCCTGAAGATCAAGTTCTTCTTCCCACTTCAAAGTCAAAATCTATCAAGGTATACGGGTATTTATCTATGGGTTGTTCCACCCATAGAGTCCAAGACCCCTTTTATCAAATATCTAGATTTCAAATAAGATTTCCTTATAGGTCATTCTAATTTTTACGTGATAGCATGAATCTTGACTAAGTTGATGATTATTTGTCTATTTTGATGAAAAATAATTTCAAATGTATGGATTAGTGGTTTACATGTATTTTTTCTACTTAGCTCCTTAAAGGTTCTTGAAGTTTATAGTGGGTTGCTTTAAGCATGATTTTAAATGAGGAATTGCATAGTGTTTATGCATGATTTTGTTTACATAAATGTTGGAGAGTTGAAATGACTTGAACCCACCTAGTTTCACTCTATTTTAATTAAAACATGATTTGTAGGTTATGAACTCAATTTAAATGTTTAAGAAAGCTAATGATTGTGATTAAGGGAGTCTTGAAGGAAATGATGAATGTTGGTGAGAGCGTTTCTCACCTAAGCTAATGGATTCTTTGTGCGATAAGGACAATTCTCACATACTTGAATCACTTAAGGTTTTAAGGAGTTACTCTACCGAATGATGATTTGATGTCCTAAATTATACGTATGATTATGTTGCTATGATATATTATTTCGTGGGATTTTACTTAAAATTGAATGAGGATTGAGGTGGGGTTCGGTAAGAGAATCCTAGTAGCAACCTCTTGTTTCATTAACTATGCGCCAACATAGCAGCCCTTGTAGGCTATGCTAGTGGATCCAAAAATGGCCATTATATTTCAAAAGAAATTAATGTTGATGGAGTTTTACCTTGGCAAATATTCTACCCTTCCAATGTAGGGGATTACGTTAAATTCCATGTTATAACTCACATGGTCTTGATATCGGTTATAGTCATCTTCCTACAAATAAATGAATTAAATGTTATTTAATTGATTACTCATGCATGCACTTATCTCTGTACTTCACCTCATAATTATCTTAATTCTTTCCATTATATTACATTTCTACATATGTAGTACATTAAAAGTACTAACGCATATACTTTTTCCTATATGATATCACCATATACGGATATACGTTCCTCCTCGTGCTCCACCACATGGGTAGTTGGGATCATTTGAAGGATACTATTTTGTGAGTTACCAATGCTTCGAGAACAACTTTAGTTTTTCTTTCCAGCTTATATTTTGTTGAGACCTTTAGATATCTATCATGGTACTTCATTTCTATTTTGATTGAGGGTGAGCCAGGGACATTTCTTAGCCCCCGCCAAGTCTAAGACTAGAAGTATTATTAGAAAAATGTAAGACAAATCTTGACTATTGATGTTTGTTATGATGTCTCCCTATAATCCCACTTTCCCCCTTTATTTTTGATTGTCATTTATTTATCATTACCTATGAAAGGATAAATGAATACTAAGAGGCTTGGATGAGGTATCTTCGGGTTTCTCATTTGCCTTGTATGTCTAGTCTCTAGGCTTGGGTAATGACAAACTTGGTTTCAGAGCCAAGGTTTTGAATAGTCCTCAGAGTCTGCATACCACATCGAATAGGGTCTTGTTCATTATTGTGAATCACGCCATAGTTATGAATAGGAGAATATAAAGCATTTAGGAATTTTTCACTTTTTTCATGATTCATGTTATTTCATATTCTCTATATAATGCTTTGAGCAAGAGTACCTCTACCTAGAGTAATGGATGCTAATGAGGCCCACCTAGTTCCTAAAGATCCACTTGAGGAGGGTGTTACACATGTGGAGTTTCAAAATATCATCACTTTCTTGGCCCAAGCCATAGCCAACCAAGCTAATCAAAGCATTGCTCCTCCTCTACCATAAGTGACTACCTTGACTTCTAGGATTTGTGACTTCACGAGGATGAATCCACCCGAATTTGATGGTTCCATGGTAGATGAGGACCGAATGGAGTTCATTGAGGAAGGTTAGCAGATTATGGCAATTATGGGAGTACCCTCAAATGAAAAGGCCGAGCTAGTGGCCTATGAACTCAAGGGTGTAGCAAGGGTTTGGTATGAGAAATAGGTTGTTGAGAGGTGTAAAGATATGGGACCTATGGAATGGGAAGATTTTAAGGGTGTCTTTCTAGATCTCTTCTTTCCTTTTGAGCTAAGGAAGACAAAGATTCAAGAATTCATCAAAGTTTGCCAAGGGAGCATGAGTGTGGGGGAGTATGCCCTCAAATTCACCAAATTGTCTAAGTATGCTCCTTTCATGGTCTTCGACCCAAGGGAAAGAATGAGAAAATTCATCTCTGGTATTTTTAGTTTGGTGTCCAAAGAATGCAAGATGACCATGTTGGTTAAAGATATGGACATCTCCTAACTTATGACATATGCAGAACAAATTAAGGATGTGAAATTGAGGGATAGGTCCATAGAATTTAAGAAGGCTAGGGTTGATAGTGGAGGGTTCACTCACTAAATGTTTGGTTATAGTAGTGGTGGAAATGGCCAATGTGGGCAAAGATTCATGGGGCAAGGTCCCATCAATACTCATCCTCCAAGGTTCAACAAGGAAACAGATACCAATCCTATGGTTCCAAGGAAGAATATGGGTACTCAAGCTTTCCCCTCTTGCAAGAAGTGTGGGAAGACTCACAAAAGAGAATGCTTAGACTACTCCAATGCATGCTTCAAGTGTGGTAAACTGGGTTACCAAGCTAAGGATTGTAGAAGTGGTGGTGGTAGGCCTCAAGGCCAAGTTGCTAGTGGTGGACAAGCTCAAGGAAACAGCCTACGCACCAAGCAATTTTATGTCTTGAATGTGAGACAAGAAGTTGAGGAAACGCCCAATGTCATCACCGATATTTAAAGGTTTTTGATTCTAATGTGTATGCATTATTAGACTCAGGTGCCAATTTGTCCTTTGTTACTCCATTCCTTTCTAATAGGTTTGATATGTTACTTGAAATGTTATTAGAACTCTATTTGGTGTTTATCCTCGTTGGTGAGTCGGTTGTTAGTAGAAAGGTCTATAAGGATTGTCCCATGTTTATCTTATAAAAAATTATTCCTTGTGATCTTATTGAGCCTGACATGGTAGATTTTGATATTATTCTTGGGATGGATTTGTTGCATGTGTCTTATGCTTTTATAGATTGTAGAACTCATGGAGTCAAGTTTCAATTCCCGAATGAGCCTATTCTCAAATGAAAGGGTCATGATTCGGTAGTTAAGGGTAGGTTCATTTCTTATATTAAGGCCCAAAAATTTATTTCTAAGAGTTGCATTTATCATATTGTGAGGGTTAGAGATGTCAACTCTAAAATTCCTTTTCTTGAGTTAGTCCCCATGGTAAATGGGTTTTCCGATGTCTTCATTGATGATCTCCCTAGTGTCCCTCCCAAAAGGAAAGTTGATTTTGGTATCGATCTTCTCCTTAATACCGAACCTATCTCTATTCCCTCTTACCGAATAGCCCTAAAAGAATCAAAAGAGCTAAAGGAGAAATTAAAAGACTTATTGGAAAAGGGATTCGTATGGCCAAGTATTTTTCCATGGGGTTCTCCTATGTTGCTTGTGAGAAATAAGGATGGGTCACTTCGAATTTGCATAGACTACTGTCAATTGAACAAGGTGACCATTAAGAACAAATATATGATTCTGGAGATAAATAACCTATTTGACCAATTGTAAGGGGAAAGTCATTTATCAAAGGTTGATCTCCGGTACGGCTACCATCAATTAAGGATAAGGGAGTATGACATTTCCAAAATGGCATTTCAAACAAGGTATGACAACTTTGAGTTTTAGGTGATGTCGTTTGGATTAACGAATGCACCAGCGGTGTTTATGGATCTAATGAATATGGTTTTCAAATCCTACCTTAATTCGTTTGTTGTGGTCTTCATTGATAATATTTTGCTTTATTCTCGGGGTGAGGAAGAATATAACAGTCATTTGAGGACTGTGCTTCAAACCTTGAGGGATAGGCAATTGTTTGCCAAGTTTAGTAAGAGTGAATTTTGGTTGAAAAAGGTGGCTTTCCTTAGTCACATAGTGTTCGAAGAGGGAATCAAGGTTGATCCTAAGAAGATGGAGGCAGTAAGAAATTGGCCTACACCATTGTGTCCTTCAGACATTAGGAGATTTTTGGGTCTAGCTGGGTATTATAAAAGGTTCATCAAAGGGTTCTCTTCTATTTCATCTCCTTTGAAGAAATTAACCCCAAAAAATGATAAGTTCTTATGGAAGGATTAGTATGAAAAGAGTTTTCGAACTTTGAAATATCGACTTACTTCCGCTCCTATTTTAATTCTACTAGAAGGATTAGAAGGGCTTGTTGTATATTGAGATACTTCAAGGGTCGGTTTGGGTTGTGTCTTGATGAAAAACAGCAAGGTTATAGACTATGCTTCTAGGAAATTGAAGGTAAACGACCGTAACTACCCTACCCATGATCTTGAGTTAGCGGCCCTTGTATTTTCTCTAAAGATTTGGAGTCATTACCTCTACAGGGTACATTTAGATATATTTACCAATCACAAAAGTCTTTAGTACGTATTCACCTAAAAGGACTTCAACCTAAGGCAAAGGGGGATGGCTTGAACTCCTCAAGGATTATGACATGAGTGTGCATTATCATCCGAGTAAGGCCAATGTTATTGTCGATGCACTAGTAGGGTGTCTATGGAGAGTGTGGCTCATGTTGATGAAGGGAAGAGACAGTTAGTAAGGGATGTTCACCAGTGGCTAGATTAGGGGTGAAGTTGAGCAGTTCCAATGAGGGTGGCGTGTTAGTGAAAAATAGGTCCAAATCATCTTTGGTAGTAGATGTTAAGTCAAAGCAATACCTTGATACATAATTGGTGGAGTTTAAGAAATTAGTGGGAGAGAAGAAAGTAGAAGTCTTTTCACAATGGGGAGATGGGGTACTTCATTACAAAGGACGATTATGTGTTCCAGATTTAGATAGCCTAAGGGGTTTGATCTTGAAGGAGGCTCATAATTCCTCATATTCTATTCACCCTGATTCAACCAAAATGTACCAAGATTTAAACGAGATATATTGGGTGGGTGGCATAAAAAGAGACATAGCAGGGTTTGTGGCCGAGTGCCCAAATTACCAACAAGTCAAGTCCGAACACCATAGGCCGGGTGGCCTAGAACAAGACATTAAAATCCCATTTGGAAGTGGGAAAATGTTAACATGGAATTTTACTAGGATTGCCTCATACTCGAAAACATCCTGGCTTGATATGGGTGGTGGTCGATATGATGACTAAGTTGGGTTAGTTTCTACCCGTCAAGACTTCTTATAGTGCCGAGGATTATGCTAAGTTGTACATTTGGGAATTTGTAATGTTATATGGTGTGCCGTTGTTAATTATTTTGGATCATGGTACCCAATTCACTTCTTATTTTTGGAAATTGTTTCAAAGAGGACTTGGTACTAAAGTAAAGCTAAGTACCACATTCCATCAAACTGATGGGCAAGTCAAATGGATAATTTAAAAGAGTACATGTTGAGGGCTTGTGTGTTGGAATTCAAAGGGAGTTGGGATGACCATCTACTGCCTATTGAGCTCGCTTACAACAATAGCTACCACTCGAGCATCAAGATTGCACCATTTGAGGCTTTGTATAAGAGACGATGTCGGTCTCCAATAGGATAGTTCAAAGTGGATGAGATGAATTTATTAGGTCCCGAATTGATAATTGATTCTTTAGAGACGGTGAGGGTCATTAGAGAAAGGTTGAAGATGGCTCAAAGTTGCCAAAAGTCCTATTCTAATACTAGAAGAAGGGACCTTGAGTTTAGTGTTGATAATTTGGTATACTTGAAGGTTTAATCCATGAAGGGTGTAGTTCGGGTTGGTAAAAAAAGAAATATTTTAGACCTAGGTATGTGGGGCGTTATAGGATCATGAGATGTGTTGGCAAGGTTGATTATGAGTTTGATTTCCCATTGGAAATGCCTATGGTTCATTCAGTGTTCCATGTATATGTTGAGAAAATATGTAGGTGATCCAAGTTCCATTATGCCTTTGGAAATAGTGAATGTTGAAGAAAACTTGACCAATGAAGAGGTCCCGGTTGAAATTTTGGATCATCAAATCAAGAGATTGAGGAAAAATGAAGTTGCATCCGTCAAAGTCCTTTAGAGGAATCAGTTAGTCGAAAGTGCTACATGGGAAGTGGAAGCGGATATGATAAAGCAATAACCTCATCTATTTTAATCTATTCAAGCCTAAGGTACTAAGTTGTTCATGCTCAAATTGTTTAAATCTCCTACGTTTCAGTTTTTCTAAGTCTTTCATATGTATCCATGTTTATGAAGTTGGTTTTCAAGTCATGTTTTACGTTAAATATGAAAATCTCTTGGCTAATACATTTTATATGTCATTGAATCCTTGTTTTGTGTTCTTTCTATTCTAGTTGAATCTCATTCGAGGATAAATTTTTCAAAGGAGGAGATATTTTATACATCGTAAGTCGAAAAATTAAAATGAAGGAAAACTTTCAAGAAAGTAGACTGTATCAGTATCTACAACTCAACCTTTGAATCATATGTGCTTTTATGAGTCATAGGACTCATAAGTACCCATTCGTAGGGTCTATCAGGTTAGTTTTAAAGATGAGCATTTTGTTCATTCCTTATGTTTTATCGGTAAATGTGGTCATTTTGGGACTAAATTTCCCTATTTAATGACCCTAACCATTCCAAAACCCCTCATTCTCTCATTAACCCCAATTCACAAACCCTTCCCTCCCGAAGACTGTTCTCAAGGCTTTTTTCATCACCAAGCTGATTGTAGGGTTCCTCAAGTCAAGTTCCTTTTCCAATCTCAAAGTCAAAATCTATCACGGTATATAGGTCTTTATCCATGCATTCTTCCACCCATGGAGTCCAAAACCCTTTTTATCAAAGCTCTTGATTTCAAGTGAGATTTCTTTATGGGTCATTCGAATTTCTATATGATAGCATGAATCATGAGTAAGCTAATGATTATTGGTCTATTTTGATGCAAAATGATTTCAAATGCATGGATTGGTGGTTTGTAAGTATTTTCTCTACTTAGCTCCTTAAAGGTTCTTGAAGTTTATGGTGGGTTGCTATAAGCATTATTTTAATTGATAAATTTCATAGTGTTTATGCATGATTTCATTTACATACATGTTGGAGAGTTGAATTGACTTGAACCCACCTAATTTCACTCTATTTTCATTAAAGCATGATTCTAAGGTTATGGACTCCATTTAAATGTTTAAGAAAGCTAATGATTGTGATTAAGAGAGTCTTGAATGAAATGATGAATGTTGGTGAGATGCTTTCTCGCCTAATTTACTGGATTCTTTATGCAGTAAGGACAATTCTCGTATACTTGAATTACTAAAGGTTTTAAGGAGCTACTCTACCGAATGATGATTTGATGCCCTAAATTATACATATGATTAGGTTACTATGATATACTATTTCGTGGGATTTGACTTGGCACCAAATTAGGCTTGAGGTGGAGTTCGGTAAGGGAATCCTAGTAGCAACCTCTTGTTTCATTAACTATTTGCCAACATAGGATCCTTTGTAGGCTAGGCTAGTGGATCCACAAATGGCCATTAAATGTTAAAAGAAATTAATATTGATGGAGTTCTACATTGACAAGTAGTCTCCCCTTCCAATATAGGGGGTTACATTGAATTCCGTGTTATAGCTCACATGGTCTTAATGTCGGTTATAGTCAACTTCCCACAAATGAAAGATTTAAATATTATTTATTTGATTACTCATGCATGCACTTATCTATGTACTTCACTTCATAATTTTCTTAATGCTTTCCATTATATTGCATTCATACATACTTAGTACATTCAAAGTACTAACACATACAATTTTTCCTACATGATATCACCATGTAGAGACCAATGTTCCTTCTCGTTCTCCACCATATGGCTAGTTGGGATCGTTTGAAGGCTACTTTTGGTGAGTTCCTATATTTTGGGAACAACATTCCTTTTTCTCTCCAGCTTATGTTATGTTGATACCACTAGAGGTATCATTGGACAAATATAAGAAAAATATTTACTATTGATGTCTCTACATAGTCCCAATATCCCCCTTTTATTTCCTCTTGTCGTTTAATTTTTATAATCTATGAAAGGATAAATGAATGCTAAGAGACTTGGGTGATGTATTTTTGGGTTCCTCATTTATTGTATCATATTTTGGTCCTAGGCTTGGGTCATGACACTAAGTGTGGTCGGCAATCAGAAACCATTACTGGTTCCCAAGAGAGCCCTTGGCCTGGTCGCTCACTAAACAAAAGACTTTAAGTCATAACATATGTTATAAAGGGCACAATATGTGTAAAAAAAACTCTACTTCGTGAATCATTATCTCAATGCACAAATGTATATATACTGGATAATATTTCAATGTTTTAAAAACATAACCCAATGGATATTAACAACTCAAATGATTAAACTAGACTTTGAATAACTAGCCTATGAAGCCTCTAAGCCTGACTTTGAAATAGGTGCTGGGACAGGCCCACAACTACCTCAAACTGATAAATAATAAATGAAAAGTAAAGACTCAAAAGTACCTCTGAATGTAATGAGGTCTCACTAAATATGGGTAGAAAGCTGGATCTTCAATGATTTGCCTGTTGAGGATCTCTATCACATGTGACTGCATCATAAAATGATGCAAGTCGAATAAAGTCAGTACATGGAATTTATGAGTATGTAAAATAGCTGAAAGGAAACCTAGTCAATATGCTCACCTCAAGGAACCCAACTTCTGAAGGTAACTCAACTCAATAAACATGTAGTATAATGAATGACAATGGTTTAAAATATGTTAAATAATAAATATAACTCAGCATATGAAAATATAATTTACTTCTTGGGGAGTCTCTCTAACCAACAACCATCACTTATGAGCTACGTGATGATATAATAAACTATTATCGGTTCCATAGCCTTCCAATACCTTGCCAGGGTAAGGGACGCAAACTCATCTCTAGATCCAATAAAAGTTCTCTTTTGGGAAAATGAGGATTCACCTTATAAACGGTACAATCCTATTCTACACTGGCTATGTAGTTTATGGGGTTTGAGTTATTGTATACTCTTACCCAGATTTATTCTCAATACTACTTCCAAAAATGTATTTTGTTATGCTTATAAATCAAGCACGTTTATTTGCCCATTAACTCATTTAGTCTCTTTTTGACTTAGCTCAAACTCAACTCATCTTTTGTCTTTAGAGGATATGATCTAAACTCAATGAATGCATTAAAGACGTTAATTTACTTCTCAATTTCATCTCAACATAAGTGTTTAAAGTGAATTAAAACTCAACACATTTATAATCAAAATACTCATGCTCAAAATAATGGTTAAGAGACTTCTTAAGACATGTTGGTCTTATGGAGGGTCGTATGGGTTTAGTTTGTGATTTTGTACCTTTTAGACATATAGGGGCTTGGTGAGGTTATTATTTAACTATTTTCTTACTTTTGGCAGTACAGATGGTGGACTATTTGTTATGAGGTAGGTACTGCCCTTGTTCCATTTTATTTGACTTTTATGTGTAGGGTTTAATTTATATTGGACTTTTGTCTTTTATGTGATATTTGTGGAAATATCTTTTAAAATTCTTTTGACTAGTTGTCTTCCTTTGTAGATTGTTTTTTTGAATAATTTTCTAGGCTAGCACCTCCAGGTATGCCCCTTGCTTATTTTATCTATTTCCTTTACTCTCTTCTATTTGTTTCAATTCATTTATTATTATGAGTTCCTTGTGGTTATCTTAGTTGCTTGTGATAGGTGCTCTTTCCTCACCTGCTGTTTATACTTATGCTATCTTTGGAAATCAGTCGACCTATGCCTATTGAGTACTATTTGTTTTGTACTCATATTGGACTTCTGCACCCTACAGATCCTAGTATGAGTTCTCATAGTTGATTGTTCCTCATGCAGAGAAAATTTTGGATTTGGAGATTTAGGATGAGCTCTCGGCATTCAAAGTATCCATTCTCCCTCTATTTCAACTATAGCTAGTCTTTATTTTGTTTTCAGAGACTGATGTGTATTAATTTGTCATTGTACTTATATTTTTCATTAGTTGATGAAATACAAACTAATACTAGGTATTGGTGGTGTACTTTATGTATTTAGTTTATTCTCTCCTTTTTTATTTCTATTTATTTTTATTATCTTCTGTATTCTTTGCTTCTGTATGATAACACGTTATCTTTGGCTCTAGGCTATGGGTTCAGCTTACCTACTGGTGGGATATAGTAGGTTCCATGATGACCTTAGAAATCTAGTTATGATAGATTGGTATTAGAACTCTTGGATCACAGGTATGGGTTGTATGAGAGAAATGGCCTAGTAGATTCCTGCAAAATAGTATAGAGATGTCTATGTCCTATGTTTGAGAGGATATAGGGAATTCTTAGGGAATTCCATTCTTGACTCCTTATCATTTGCCTTTGCTTCAATTAACCTCTAAAATGCTTCTTTGGACCATCTCTCTCTTAGATGGACAGCACGAAGTTATTTAATGGACACAGATAGGATGCCTACTCATATCACCAGGGATCTGATGCTTGGTTAGAAAACCGGTGTTGTTCAGTTTTATCATGAGCCTCACTCTCGACCTATCAGACCCATGGAGAGTGCACCTCAGGTTCCAAGCATTTCTATGGTAGGTTATGCTACCCACCATGGATAAAGTACATGAAAGACATCTGAGGTGTTGCCATCCTGGCATTCAGGTTGTGGGGCTCATACTACTTTAGTTGGTTCATCTTAGCAGATTGTGTTTGTTTGGAAGTGATATAAGTGTGGTGATTTAGGGCATCCGAGTAGGGAGTACCCTACAGTCACACATCACAATCAATAAGCTCATTAGCATTAGGCCCCTAGGGCACCGGTACAGTCGGGTAAGGGTGGCCCTGGAGTGTTAGGTATTCAGTTTGGTAGAGGTATCCAGGGCATCTCATTGTATCTTTCTCACCAAACATTAGCCTATATGGGGTTTCTTTCTTGTAGAGCGATTGTTCACCAATCTAGAGAGTGTTCCCTATATGAGACCATTGCTCAGTTATATCAGTTTGATAGCCTTTGGGGTTTGTGGTACACCCAGGCAGAGGTGGTGCCCCAAATGTTACAAGTGGCAGTGCATATGTTCAATTCAAGGTCAAACGCGATCCATTTTATGCTCCTACAGGTAGGTCTATGGCTGAGGTTCCATGTATCACTAGTAGAAATGTGATCTCATATTTGTTTTACCCCCTTGATTTCTTGTGTTGTGTGAATTTAAATTTTCATACTCGTACCTATTTATGTGTGTTGCTGACTATTTTCTATTTGTTGTGAAATCCCTAATTGGCGTTATGTTTTTGTGTTTATACCCTATAGATTATTTGTTTTAGTAGTGGATCATTTTGGCACTGTTTCTTTATGTTGAATAGTCGTTTAGTAGCTCTTTTTATACTTGTACACAACTATTTTTGCTTATATTAGTATTTATTTTCTTGTTTTTTCTAGTTTTCTTGGCCTAGACAGATACCTTTATTTCTTAGCACCATTTGGTTGGTAGGTGAGAGGCTGGTTGTTGAGATAGTGCATGAATGTAGGTGTAGCCTATCTATTGTTTGTGGTAGATCTTGCTTTTGGATTCTTTCCTATGTCTTAATCTTATCTTTAGTTCCTAAGGCCACCAAGTTGTGGTTTTCTATTTTAACCTACCTTATTGGTTCCTTTATGGCAGTATTGGTGTTGGGTTTAGTGGTGGATGGGAGATTTCTGGTTGTTGGAGTTGTGAGAAAGGTAGTATAGCCTTCCATAGTGTTGTAGAGAACTAGAGTTGTTTTTCCCTCCCTTGCCTTAGTTTTGTTATCCAATCCTGAGGTGGTGTAGTGGTGGTTTTCCCGTCCTGATATCTATTTTGTCTCTTTATGGCAGACTTGGTGTTTGCTGTAATTTACTTGTTTGATACTTTTAAATTATATCTTACTATGATCTTGGTGCTTGTCTATGGAAAGTTGGAATTTTGGAGGCATGATTCATTGGTGTACCTTGTTACAATGGTGGAAAGTTCTATGTGGTTTTCATGTTACCTCTCGGGGTTTTGTTTGACATTTAAAGTCATGGCGGTGTGATCATTAGTATCTTCATATATAGCCTTAGCTATGTCACGACCCAACCCCGTAGGCCGTGACTGGTGCCCGAATTGAGCACCCAAACGTACCCTTATCCCAAATTAGTCTTTTAACCAAATAAACAAAGATAGTGATTAAAAAAAATTGCTAAATGGATAAAAAAAATAGATGTAGGCACGAGGGCTTATAGGCCGTCACAAAATACACAAAACCCAAACCATATATACAAAACCCACAACATAAATCTGTCTACAGACCTCTATAGATGATAGCATAGTCATAAGACGGGACAGGGCCCCGTCGTACCCCTGACCAATATATCCAAATATACATAGATAGAGTCAGTACCAAAATAAAAGCTCCGAACAAGGGAGCACTGTCAATAACACAGCATATATCCTAAACAGGCGGCTCAGCAAAACGAACGTCGGTACCTGCGCGCATGTAACGCAACCCCCGAAGAAAAGGGGTCAGTACGGAAAATGTACTGAATATTTAAAGCATGCACTGTACTATATAAAATCATAATCTGAATAGTATATGCAAAACATGAAATCAACGTTTAGAATTTCAAAATGCTTATCAAAATCTCAAACCATATATGCACAGACATATGCCATATCCGGCCCCATTATGGACTCGGTGAACAAAGTGTGGTTGCCCTCCCATCATCGGCACCACGGCACAGCATAACACCAGAGTAGGGAATATCTCCGTAACAAATCATATCATATCAGATGGCCATATCAAATCATATCATATCACAAATATATATGTACATGGCACAGCATAACTCCATGGAATAACATTTACCACCCCATGTACATGTCATACCTGCCCCCTCACGTCGGGACACGGCGAACAATGCAGAGAAATACGCACGAAAACATATACTGGTCCAGGCTTAGTGAAAGAAGCATTGAGGCATCCACGAGTGGAGTAGTGAGAAACTAAATGCAATTTAAATTACAAAACATTTATACAGACTCGATGGCATAATTTCGATAACAAATCATAAAAGGAAACTTGAATAATAATAATAATAGTACAAGTACTTCCAATATCCCAATAGTCTACGTACAAATAGTATTTTCCGAATCATCTCCGTACTTTCAAAATATATTATGGGAATTAACGGAATAATTATTTATATAATATTAGGAAGTATAGGAAAGAGTTTCTTTCAAATTCTACCTACCGTAATTCAAACGGAATAGCGAAGAAAAATTCGGAATAGTGGGGCCCACCTCGGTCAAATGAGGTGGCGTATACAAATAACGTGCGTTAGACTTCATAACATTATTTAGAAGAGTTTTAAGGTATTCAGAGTTCATTTGTGCAAAATCTAGAAGTTTAGACAATTTTTCCAAAACTATTCATAATTACCTAATTCAATTCTATTGAATAGAAAAGGGAGATTTTCGAGCATCGATTTCGAAGAGTACAGTGATCCCCGAGGTTCGTATTCACTCCTATTACATCTAGGACATGCCAAGAGAAGAAAATGTAAAGCTTTACATACCTTTTTGGCGTTTTACGGTTGTCCAAGTTCAATTCCCGTTTCCTCCAAAATCTACAATTGGTCACATTTACCAATTACTATTCATAAGACTTTAAGAATTCAATTTTCCAATACTTGTCTACAAAAATTTTGGCAGCATCTCCCCTATATATATGACAACCCCGAGATTACAACTCGGCCACAATATCAACAACCAAGCCAACAATAACACCAATTCCATCAATAATCAATTTAACCACACCATAACATAAATTGGTGTAATTTTCCAATTAGTGCAACCACTTTCAACCAAACTTTGCATTTCCAAATAAATATGAATGTCTCATATCCATAATTAATTTCAACTCATTCCAACATAAGTAAAAAATATTCCAAGTAAGCTATCCAATTTTTATCAACTCCATACTTCACTCAAAAATTCCATAAATACCACAAAAATATTAAAAATTCATTTTCTTTCTTCAACTTCACAACCAACAACAACACTCCATACTTTTAATAATTTACCTCCATATTCTTATAATATCATACTCAAATTACATAATTCCTACAAACTAGTTTAATACCAACTTACACCATTTATGTTTCCTTATATTCCAAAAATTGCAACAACAACTAACAAGCTATGCAACCTTAGTTTTTTTCCTCTCATCACCTAACTCTTATTTCCAACTTCAATTAATCTCATCCAACTTTCATTTTCAACATCAAATAATTAACATAACTACCATTCAAATACTACACAAAAATTAAATAATTCTTACTCATATAAGAACATGTATACATGGCACCATATTACCATATAAACTTCCATATTTCCATAAACTCTACACACCTCTACATACTACAACATACACAAACCTTCATAACATAATAAAATGAATTAATTCTTACCTTTTTTTTCTAACTTCTTCACTTCCAAATAAATGAAACAAGTCTCCAACTTCCAAAACAACTACACCATGTTGTAGAGCACCCTTGACTTAGTAGGAATACTAGAAAATTATAATTTTTGGAGATGAAATTTGAAGAGTTAATTTACTCCCTCTTGGCCGATTTTCTCTCAATTTTTTCCTCAAGTTTTTCTTGCTTCTAACTCTCTCAAATTGTCTTGAAATCTCTAGGATTTTATGACTAAGAGGCTCCCATGTGAAATTACCATTTTTCCCCTCACCTTTTCTAATATTTCCAAGTTGAAATTCCACCTTTGCCCTTAACCTTTTATAGTATTTCCATATGTAAAATTCCAATTTTACCCCTAACCTTTTATGGTATTTCCACATGTGAAATTCCAATTTTACCCTTTAACTTTTCCAATAATTCCACCTCCCAACTTAATCAATAGAAACTTGTATATAACAAGCCCAAGCATAGTCTTACCCTTGACTTGTTACAAGTATCCCCAACATGTTCTTAGGTGCAAAGTGCGAGTTATAACAAGCTAGAGGGTGGAAAGTTTCTTAGGAGGTTCATCTACAGGATGGGATCAAAGTGATTGGTGAAAGCTATGACTTCGTAGTTGTTCAGGATGCAAGGTCTTCTTTTGCCATATTTGGTAGCTTGCGGTATTCTTGGATGGGAGTTAGTGACCTTGGACCATTATCGATCTGTTGTCTATGTTTGTACTTGTCATTCCGACTTGGTTTAAACTTGGGATAGGGAAGTTGGATCAGGTTTGTGTCCACAGAGTAGTTCAAGGACATGTGGAGGTGGTTCTCTAAAAGTCCCCTTAATATAGGGAGGTCACTGGAGTTGAGCCCAGTGTAGTCTTGTCATTCGCGAGATAATAGTGCCTTGGCATAGAGTGTTCAGTTTTAGAAGATTGTGTTTCAGCTTAGATGGATGTGCCAGGAGTGGGAGATGGATTTTTAGGCCTTGCCTCAGGTCGTTTTTTCTTGTTTTAGAGGTTGTCGTACCCTAATGTTTAAGAGAAACATGCAACTCTTTAGAGGTTTGTATGGTGTGGTTGCTCTTTTTGGTGGTTTTAGTGTGGTTTTGATCGTACCACATGAATTGGTTATTTGTGGTCATGTTTGGGTTAGTTGGGTGAGAGTTGGAAAACAAAAGCATTTAAGAGAATTTTTGGAGCTTTGAAGTGAAATCGAGGATTTTTCCTCTTAACATTAATCTATTTTGGTGTTTTCTGATCGAGAGGGTATCCGAGGGTCTAGCAGAGCATGCAGACCTGATCCTTGTCCTTTTATGCCTTCAATCTTTTTAAGTGCATTGAATTTTGAGGATGAAAGTCCTTTTAGTAGTGGATTTGATAATGACCCTCCAGGTCATTTTTCTATATTTTTCGATCTATTCAATGTTTAGAGACTTCATGTAGAGACCTCAAGTCATTTAAGACTTGCTAGCACTGACATTTTGGTTGCCTAGCTGTTCATTTAAGTTTTATGTCCATTTCTCTATTTTCGAGCTCTTGGAGTTTGAATAGTTAACTTTGGTCAAATTCTAGGAAAACGGACATAAAATGAAATTCTAATGGTCCCATCAACTTCAGAATGGTCATTTTAGGCTAGTAGCATGTTCAACTCTAGTCCCAAGGCTTTCGGTGTGAGTTTGAGCCATTAGATATTTTAGCCTTTATGTTTTATCCTAAGTTTGAATTTGGTTAACATTCTTAGTAAACATGCTTAGATTGAAATTTGTCAGCACGGTTAGTTTTGAAATGTTGAGTTTGGTCTTGAAGACCTTTCAGGCGGTTCTCGAGGCTTACGATATCATTGTGAGACTCCTTGTGGATTTTTACTTAAAATGACACTTGGGTGTATGACCCACTTTACGTCAATAATATGTAGGATGGAAATTTTTACTATGCCATTGAGTCTAAAATATCAAATTTACTGGGTTACCATAGTTTATTTGCGCGCATGAGGTCTTAAATGAATCCCAAGCACCCCGCCCAGCTGCACCAGCTATGTCTGGTGTTGTCACTAAATCCACCCTAGTCACTAAAGCAACTTTTTCTAAAGTGATCAGGGTTTTGTTAAAGTGACATTGCCCTAGGTGTATGTCACTAAAGCAATACTAGGCTGGCTAAAATGACCCGCTGCTTTTACATCATGGGTGTTGCATTTGCGTCATGAGCGAGGCCTGCCTCCTTGAGGAGTGACCTCTTTGGTTGCTTTTGCGATGATTGGGGTTTATTTCTAACCTATTTTTCAACTTTCTTCTCCAACTTCAATTCAATAGTTTGAGCTAGGGAGCTCCATTTGAGGCGATTTCAAGTGCTAGGTGTTTGCGTGGATCGTGGCTATGTGGCATGACCTGAAATAGAGTCAAGATGCGACACAGTTATCGGGATGTGAGGATCCCCAACCATAAGCCATTTTAGCATACATCTCATACATAAATTAAATAACACACTAAGACATAAGTGGAAGTAATCAACTCAAAAGGGATGGGACTAAGGGATAGAATCAACCAACCAACATCCGTATGGACTATATCATAATATCATCTAAATATGCCTCTAGTCTAGTATTTGATGGGGGCTTAGGACAAGCTCCTATCTTATCCTAACAATAGAAAAAGATCAAATCAATAACAACATGAATAAAAATCATGTCCTCGTTAGAATGAGGACTCACAAACTTCTTGAGAATCTGGCAATCTCTAGCCACAAATAGGATGGTCGTGAGTATCATTTGTCCCTACATTATGAGACAATATAGGAAAAATATATGTTAGTACGTTTGAATGTACTAAGTTGTGAGTATACATGAACAAGTAAAAGAATGTAATCAATATTCCATAAGATGCATCACCAATCATAATAAACATGAGTAAAGCTTAAAAGCATTTCAAAATATATGAAACTCATGGTTAATGAATATCATACACCTTCAACTTACAACTCATAGATTAACTTCAACATGTGTGGGATAAGACCTTTAACCGACATCTAAGACCATGCAAGCTATTACATGGAATCCGATAACTCCTGCATCGAGATAGGGGAGGCTACCTTGCCAGGGCATAATCCGTAGGTAACTCATCTTAACTCAAATCAACTTTGCAATATGTAGATCCACTAGCTAGGCCATGAAGGTAACCTACACGGGCAATGTAGTTTGGGAATTTAGTCTACTACTAAGATTCCCTTGGGTAACTAACTGCATTACAGGACCGAACCCCACCTAAAAGTCCTCTCGGTGCTTAGTTAATATTCCAACGTAAAATTCATAAAATATGATCATTAATAGAGAAAGATAGTAACTGCCTATCAATCCATCATTAAAAACTTATTAGAAATAGCTCATCTAACTTAGTGATTTGTAAGAATCCATAATTTCAGTGAGAATTGTCCTTATCAACTTCTTTAAAACATATTTGTGTGAGAATCGGACTTATCACACTATAATAGTATCTTTGATCTTAAATTTGATCATCATCATAACTTCAATTTTAAAATCATAACCTCAACTTTAACTCATAGAAACCTTCATTGAAAATCATTTAACTAGTATCGTTGATCTTAAATTTGATCATCATCATAACTTCAATTTTAAAATCATAACCTCAACTTTAACTCTTAGAAACCTTCACTGAAAATCATTTAACTCATGATCAACTCATAAAACCATCTTTAACTCATAATCATAGCTTAAAAATAGCTTTATGCATGGGCAATCAAAACTCAACTTAAAATCATGCAATTCATATGAGAACATACATATAATGATCATTGATAATATCTAAAAAATGGAATTACATCATCCCAATGCAATTCATCAAAATTAGTTTTCATAATAATTGAAAATTGAATGAAAATTTGATAAATCTTTGGGACCTCCTTGGCAAAAAGGGCCCACGAATCAGTCCCCACATACCTTGAGTGAATTTACTTAGAATTAAGAAGAAACCTTGTAGAAATCTGGAAACCCTAGTTTGAGCTTGAATAAGAAACCTTGAGAGACTTTGTCCTTGACTTAGAAAATTTTGGGAGAATGACTTGAATAGGAGGGGAATTTGAAGAATTGAATATTTATAGACTTTGAACTTTTACATAAAAGTGTCTAAGTTCATTGAACCAAACTTGAAAAAAGACCCAATTGCCCTTCAGTAGGTCCCAAAACCTGGAATTAGAGAGTCTCTGATGTTTAGCCACGAGTTGTTGTTACAACCCATAACAACTTCTACGACCCGCTTGGAAAGTCAAACATTTGGCCTTGAGGAATATTTTGAACAAGGCCTCTAAAATCTGTCTTATGATGGGTTCCTACGACCCATCAATAGAATGAAAATTCATCTTGGTTAGTTTTAGAATCTCTCCTAAGGAAAACACCTTATTTTTGCTCGAGGGGTCACTCTACGACTCAAATTTATGAGCCATAGAAAGCTATATGATCTGTAAAGTAACCCGTAAACATGGGTCAGTTTAATATTTTCAGAATTTCCTCCTTGGTTTAAAATTTTCAATTTTTGGGGTCTTACAATATCTCCCCCTTGGGACCATTTATCCTCGAATGAGATTAGATTATCATAGGAAGGACACAGAAAGAGGAATAAAAACCAATCATATAATGATCCTTCAGGTCATTTTTGAATTAAAACATTTATTCCGTCATTTAAAACATTCCTGTAGTGACCCCAAGTCATTTATGACTTGCTAGCACTGACTGTTCGGTCGCGTGGTCGGCTGACAGGTAGGCTACGATTTTCCCCTCATAAGACTGAGCATGTTTAGGTAATTGTACATTGATTTGTATGAGTTTGGAGGGGTTTGGGTGTCGAGCATGCTAAATTCCTAGAATCCATGTCCTAGGCCTTATTTTGGGAAATTGTTGGACTGTGTAAGCATGACTCCTGTGGTTGTTGATTTTTTCTATCCTGCGATGATTTTTGTCCCTGTGGTTATATATTTGGAAGCGTGTTTGTCCTTAGTCTAGGCTTAAACTAGTGTTGCCTTAGACTTGCGTGGTTTTGTTGTCGTTGGGCCTTAAAGCTTCTCTGACATCATTTTGGACGGTTAGATCCCTATAGACTAATATAGCAAACTTGAGCCTAATAGTCTGAGCCTTAGCTAGGAAGTAACTCAGCTACAACCTTATCTCTATATTACCCTACTCTCCTATCGCCCTTGTATTATTTGGTTCTTGATTTTTGGAAGTTTCTCAGCGATTCTGGTTATATTTGGTTTGGGTTGGAGCGGTGCATTGATCACACTCAGTTTGGGGGTACTCCCTGTGATGCACAGTTGGTCACTGATTTTAATTTGGTCTGATTACTAAGCTACAGATACTCGGTTGAAGTACGTAGTCCAGCTTACTTATGTTTGGCTCCTTAGTTATAGGTACTTAGTCAAAGTTTGTGGTTCAGCTTAGTTGTGTTCAGGCTTCCTAGCTACAGTTACCTAATTAAAGTATGTGTTCTAGCTTACCCATGCTCCACCTTTGGCTATAGTTACCCAGTTAAAGTCCGTGGTCTAACCTACTTATGTCGACTCATTAGCTACAGTTACCCGATTGCAGTCCATGGTCCAACTTGCACATGGTTAAATTCCTAATTCCCTGATGAATCTTTGTTTAAGTCTTTGTCTATTCTCAGTTGTGGGTTGAGGTATGAGAGTTGGAAATGGTTCGGTTCAAGTCTGTGAAATGGTGATATTATTGAAATCCTTTTGGTTCCGTTCATTTTGTTCCAGTTATTCTTGCATCTGTCAGGCTTATAGGAGTATGTGTAGGTTGTTACTCTTTACTTGTGCACGAATGTACCCGTTGTGTTTATGGGAACCCAATAGAGTTAGTTAGATTCTCTCTCTTTGTTTGTTAGTATGCCCATGTACATACCTACATTTATTTTTTGCCCCATCTTTGATAGTGATCTTTTACTTGCATTTCAGTTTACTTTTGCTTATCTTGCTCAGTTAGTTTATGATTCCTATTGGGTACCTATTTTTTTGGTACTCATACTACACTCTGCATCTATTTTTATGATGCAAGTCCAAGTACTAGCTACCGACATTGATTCGAGTCAGCTGCGATCGTGATCAGAGGCAAGGGTGAGCACATAGAATTCTGAATTTACCCGTCTCCTTATGCATATATATAGTTTGTCTATCTTTTGCTTTTTAAGATGACTTTTACTAGCAGCTCTGTAGAGGTGACTTTCAGGTTTCGGGAGGGATTCTTTTTTGTTTGTTTATATTTAGTTGCTACCTCCCATTCATGTATACTCCTATTATTTTCCTTACTATTTTAGATTAAATTGTTGCTCTTCTACCCTAACATACCATTACTCATAGTTTTGGGATATAGGTTGGCTTGCCTACTAGTGGGTTATAGTATGCGCCATTATGACCTGAGAAATCGGGTCATGATAAATCATGAACATGATGACATCTTAAAATGCATGAAACATGAAAACTTCAACTTAACATAAAATCATGATTTTAAAAATCAACTTTTGCATGAACATGCATGCATATGAATGACATAGAAGGAACTGAATAAGTAAGAGTTCAATTTATCTTGAATAAGAGAAACTTACTACTTTAGTCTTGAGTGGAGGGAAAGAGGTATGGGTATCATTTTATCATATCCGCCTCCGTCTCCCAAGTAGCACTTTCTACTTGTTGATTCCTCCAAAACACTTTGATGGACACAACTTCTTTATTTCTCAACTTCTGAACTTGCCGGTCTAAGACTTCCACCGAAACTTCTTTATAAGTCAAATTCTTCTCAACACTTACCTCTTTCAATGGCACAATGGAGTTTTGATCACCCACAAACTTTATCAACATAGACACATGAAACACCGGGTAAACCATAGCTAACTCAAGCGACAAATCTAACTCATAAGCCACCTTGCCAATATGTCTCAATATCTTATAAGGTCTAACTTATCTAGGACTCAATCTTCCTTTCTTTCCAAAATGCATTACACCCTTCATGGGTGAAACTTTAAAATACACCCAATCAATTACCTCAAATTCAAGCCCTCTTTTTCTAACATCGGAATAGGACTTTTGATGACTTTGAGCCATCTTAAACCTCTTCCTTATGAGTTTTACCTTCTCCATGGCATCTATCACCAAATCTAGTCCAATCAAGGCCATCTCTCCTACTTCAAAGCATCCATTCGGGGATCTACATCTCCTCCCATATAATGCTTCAAAACTAGCCATTTGTATGCTGGAGTTATAACTATTATTATAAGCAAACTCAATCAATGTCTATTGTTCATCCCTACTTCCTTTAAAATCAATAACACATGCCCTTAACATATCCTCTAAAGTTTGGATTGTTCTTTCGTCTTGACCGTCAGTTTGAGGATGGAAAGCGATACTTAACTTAACCTTTGTACCGAGACCATTTTGAAATGACTTCCAAAAGTGTGAAGTAAATTTTGAACCTAGATCTCCATTAATTCTTACCAACTCACGAACATACAACTTAGCATAATCTTTGGCACCATAGAAAATCTTAACTGGTAGAAAATGAGTCGATTTGGTCATCTGATCTACAACAACCCAAATAGAATCATGTTGCTTGTTAGAATGAGGCAAACCCGTTACACAATCCATATTCACATCTTCCCACTTCCAAGTAGGAATCTCAATATCTTGGGATAGACTTCCCAATCTTGGATGCTCAACTTTAACTTATTGGCAATTTGGACATATTTCTACAAACTCTGCTATGTCCTTCTTAATGCCATTCAACCAATACACTTTCTTCAAATCATGATACATCTTGGTGGAACCCAGATGAGTCAAATATTGAGAGCTATGGGCCTCATTCAATATCAACCCATCAACATTAGGTACATACAAGCGACTTTGGTAACGTAGCACACCATCTCCTCCTTGGGAGATAGCCTCAATGGCCTTTTCGGCAACCAACTTCTTTAACTCACTTAGCATTGGATCTTGTTCTTACTTAACCTTAACATCCTCTATAACAGATGATTCCGAACCATTAGGGACAAGAATACCACCATTTTTAGAGTCTACCAAATGCACACCTCAATGTGCTAACATATGAACATCTTTAATCAATTCTTTCTTATCTTCTTCAACATATGCCACACTAAACATGGACAATCTAATTAGTGTATCAACAATCACATTTGCCTTGCCCAGATGATACAACATACTCATGTCGTAATCTTTCAACAATTCAAGTCATCTCCTTTGTTGAAGGTTCAAGTCTTTTTACTTATACACATTTTGTAAACTCTTTTGGTCGGTGAACACATCCACATGGACACCATAAAAATAGAGTCTCCAAATTTTCAAAGAAAACACAACCACCGCTAGCTCAAGATCATAGGTTGGATAATTCCATTCATGCACCTTAAGTTGCCTAGAAACATAGGCTATTACCTTACCATGTTGCATCAATACACAACCAAGCCCAACCCTTGAAGCTTCCCAATATACTACGAAACCATGGACCCTTTTGATAAGGTCAAGATAATAGAGGTAGTGAGATGATATTTCAACTCTTGAAAACTCTTTTCATATGCTTCCGACTATTGAAACTTTACCTTCTTTTGAGTAAGGTCAAAGGTGATGAGATCGATGAAAACACTTCAATAAATCTCCTATAGTATCCAGATAAGCCCAAGAAACTCCCTTCCCCAGACACAATGTGACCAAGGAAAGCCACCTCCCTCAACCAAAACTTATATTTGTTGAAATTTGCAAATAGTTGTTCATCTCTTAGAGTTTTCAATAAAATCCTCAAGTGATTTGCATTCTCCTCCTCATTTGAAGAGTAAACCAAAATGTCCTCAATGAATACAATCACAAACATGCCTAAATATTGTTTGAACACTCTATTCATCAAGTCCATTAAATTTGCGGGAGAATTGGTCAAACTAAACGACATAACTAAGAATTCATAATGGCCATACCTCATCCGAAATGCCATTTTGGGAATGCCAAACTTCTTCACCCTCAATTAGTGAAAACCGGAATGGAGTTCTATTTTAGAGAAGTAACTTTCCTCTTGCAATTGATCAAATAAGTCATCTATCCTCGAAATTGGATATTTATTCTTGATGGTCTTTATTTAATTATTGGTAATCAATGCACATACATAGTGAACCATATTTCTTCCTAAAAAACAAAATGGGAGCACCCCATGGGGATATACTTGGTCTAATGAAACATTTGTCTAATAAGTCTTTCAATTGATCTTTAACTCCTTTAATTCCACCGGGGCCATTCAGTAAGGAGGAATTGATATAGGTTGAGTACCCAAAAAGAGATCTATGCCAAAGAAAATTTCCTTTTTGGGAGGAACACCATGTAAATCATTGGGAAACACATCTGGGAGCTTATTAAAAATGGGGACCGACTCTAGAATAGGGGCTTCAGAATTTTTATTCTTAACCCTTACAAGATGATAAATACAACCCTTAGAAATCATTTTTCGAGATTTAAGGCAGGAAATGAAATGAACTTTGAACACAAAATTACTTCTCTTCCATTCTAGGATTGACTCATTTGGGAATTGTTGCTTAACCACTCGGGTTCTACAATCAACGGAAGAATAACATCCATATAGCAAATCTATACCAAGGATAACATCAGAACTGGTCATCTCAAGGTCAACTAGATCACATAGAGTAACTTTATGGAAGACCAGAACTAGACCACTTCTATTGACTCTTTTAGCCACCACCCACTCTCCTACGGAAGTATAAATGGATAAAGGCTCTAATTATCTCTCGGGATGAACATAAAATTTCATGTCCATAAAAGGGAAAAAAAGACAAATTTGCACCCGGATCAAGTAAAGCATAAACATCATAGTGAAAGACCTGTAACATACAGGTAAAAACATTGGGCGTCTCCTCCACCTCTTGCCTACCTTGAAGAGCATAAGACCTATTATTGTGTTGACCATCATTTGGTTGCACTTGGACACCTTGATCAACTTCTCCTTGAGTTCGAGCATCTTTAACCTTACATTTCTTAGCATGATGAACCATCTTACCACACCAGTAGCACATATTTAACCCGGCTAGACATTTACCCTTATTATTCCTACCACACTTCTTGCATGTAGGAGTAACTTGGCCAATAAGATCACCTCCTTGAGGTTTAGGGTTGGGCATCCTATCCTTTTCAAATCTTGGAGTAGTGGCATTAGAAGACCTTGGCCGGAGTGTTTTTGGAGAAAATGAGGACGTCACCACTTTCGGATATAGCATGAGAGAATTCACTATCATCGGTCTTTGGCCTCTTGGACTCCCTATTTTTCACCTTTAGATTTTCACTCTCTATTTGTTCTACATAGGTCATGAGTCTACAAATATCTATCTCCCAAATTAACATTGCCATTTTGCACTCCATCACAACCATATCCGACACACCCGATACGAACTTTCTCATATGAGCTCTTAAATCGGCAACCATGAATGTAGCATACTTTGACAACTGAGAAAACTTGAGGGAATATTTCCTCAAACTCATACCACCTTGATTAAGTTTGATGAAATCTTGATCTTTGGCCTTCCTTTAATTCTAATGGGAAAAAACGATAAAGAAACACCCCCTTAAACTCATCCTAAGTCACGGTCTTCACCTCTCTAGGCCTCTCAAGTTTTTATTAATCAAACAAAATTTGAGAAACACCCCTCAATTGTTACATATCAAACTCCTCCCTCTCAACCAGGATAATACCCATGATCTCAACAATCTTATGGATACACCAACAAATTCTTGAGGATCCTCATCAACCTTAGAACCCTAAAACTCTGGAGGATTCATTCTTATGTAATCACAAACTCTTGTCGCCGCCATACCAATATTTGAGTTCATGTGAGACACCACCTTATGTTTAAATTGAGTCATAACTGCTTGAGTAAGTACTTGAAAGGCTCATCAAAACTTGTCATTGGAAACATGATCATTCATAGGATCATTTGGAGCTTGTTTCTCCTCTTCAACCATGTTCCTTGTAGTAGGGTATCTTTATAGAGACATATTCTGAAAATCAAAAAGAACAGGCATTAGAGGGAAAAGACTTAATTACTCTACCGCACGGTATAGATCATGAAAGAAGTAACACTTTTCCAAAGATGTTTTGTAGCCTCTTATTCATGGATGTGGATCACTTCACACTAATGAATAAGACTCTACTTAACGTGGCATGTTAGAATCCCTAAGATGCTTATAAATATTGTGCTCTGATACCAAGTTTGTCATGGCCTGAACTAGGGCCAAGACGTAACACAACAATCGGGATGCGAGGGACTACAACCATAAGCCATCTTAGCATACATTTAATAAATACGGTAAATAACACACTAAAATATAAGCAGAGGTAATCAACTCAAAGGGGATGGGACTAAGGGATAGAATCAACCAACCAACGTCTACGTGGAATAAATCATAATATCGTCTAAACATGCTTCTAGTCTAGTCTTTGACGAGAAATTAGGAAAATCTCCTAGCTCAACCTAACAATAGAAGAAAGGCAGAGAAATAGAAAAATAAAAAAAATCATGTCCTTAATAGAATGAGGACTCACCAACTTCTTGAAAATCTAGGACAATCTCTAGCCACGAATAGGATGGTCGTAACACTATGTTGTAGAGTATTCGGGGGAACTTTGGAAGTCATTTTATTAAGGTAATTTCATGCCCAAGGTACTGACATCTATCTTTCTTTAGAACTTCAATGGTGAATTGATACATGAGTTGTTTTCCCTTATTTTCGAGCATCAGTTCTATGACTCATCAAAATATCTACGAGTTGTAAAGACATCCTTAAAAGTTACCCAAAATAGCTGAAAGCCAGGACTTGATCTATGAATGAGTATACAAGTCATCTTAAAGGTTACGAATCATAGAAGTCGTCCATGAAGAAGAGAAGTTCATCAGTGGAAAGAGCTACTATACTATTTGGGTCTATGACTCGTTAACTTGTTAATGATTCATATGAATGAGTCGTAGAACCCAACCGACTTATGTTTTCCTGTTTCTTCTAGTTTTTGTTTAATTAGGATTAGTTGTATATAAATACATTCCTTTGGATTATTTTTGTATAATGCACATTTTTGGGTTTGAGGATTAAGCTTCAACTACTTTTGGGCTTTAATTTTTGAATTCCCGATTTTTTATTATTGATGTTTACATTCGAATTTCATTAGAAGATTTTGGATTCTCAGATTCATTATTGTAAGTACATGATTTATTTTAAACCAAATATTATTGATTGTGATCACGTAGTTATGAATAGCCAATTCCACAACTAGGGTTGTGGGAACCATGAAGAATTAATGATGTAGACTTAATAAAAAGTAATTCTTTAATAGTGTGCATGCATATATTGTTTTTTCCCTTCACTTTGATTGCTTTTTAATGAGGTCCCATGTTAGAATTCACCTTATTCTTTCTTGCTGGTTCAAAGAGGTAATGATTGGGAAAAAGAATTAAATAACGAAATTTGAGGCTAATTATCCTCATCTAATTAGCTTGAACAGATCAAAGGATAGGTAAATATGGGATCATTAGTAAGGGTTGGTAGAGAAGACACCTATACACGGATCAAGTTGTGTGATGATATTCACTTATTTATTGGATCAAGGATTTAGGTGCAATTAACTTACCTGTTCTATATGTAACACACTAGAAAGGGATTGCTAATAAAAAAGGGTCTGCCGTAGTAAGGATTCGTGGGAAACACATACACCCTAGTTTTGTCTTATAGTGAATTAAACAACATTAAATTGTTACTTTGTTACTTGATGCTTCCTATTAAATTAGGTTATTACTTTTACTCAAAACCCCATTTTTATGGAAATAATCTGATTATCAAAACAAATAATAAGCGATTAACCTAAGTCTAAACCATATTCCTCGTGGAATCGACCCTAACCTCTGTTAGGTTGTATAATTGATCAACGATTTCTTTATACTTCTTTAGGGAGGTGTAAATTGGGCGTATCAAAAATTAGTGACGTTGCCGGGCAGTAAGGCTTTTACATTAGATTAATTTTTATTATTTGATTTGTAGTCATGATTTCCTATTTTAGTTTCTTTTGTTTTATGTTTGTGCTGAAATAGGTTTCGAGTCCTAATGCATGCCAAATATGAGGAGTCAAGGCATTTTCTTGAGTCCCTTTAACCCCGAAATCGAGAGAACACTATGTACGATGATGAACAATAATAAAATAGATGGATACGGAGTTGGTGATGAAGTTCTCAATAATCAACCAAAGAATGATCTCAAGAATCAACTAGTATTGAGGGAACATCGCCAATCTAGGCAGTGACTTGAATTAGACATATGGAATAACTATGGGGAAAACATGACGCCATGGGAATGCCTGGAGCCATTGTGTTACCTCCATTACCAACAAGAACTAAGTTTAGCATTACGAGAAAACTGATTCAAATGCTTTATCGTCGAGGATAATTTGTTGGCCTGGCATCCAAGAATCCTTACACCCATCTCAATAATGTGGTGTACGTCTGTAAGAGCAGCGTTGGTGAACCAGAGCTAACCATGGATGTCATCAGACTGCGTGTTTTTCCATTATCAGTTACTAGCAAAGCAACAATTTAGTTGTATGAGCTCTCGTACAAATCCATCATGATGTGGGATCAATTACACGAGGCATTCGTCAAAAAGTATTTCCCATTGTCAAAGAAGCTGAAGCTGTGAGACCGAATCAACAATTTCCACCAGATGTTTACAGAGTCAATTAGTGGCATTTGGGAAAGGTTTGTAAAGTATCTACAAAGTGTGCCAAATCATGGAATAACCAACTAGTCACTTCTTGAGACTTTCTATGTAAGACCACGTAAGATGAAAAGTTGAATGAAAGGAAAATTTCAGAAAAATTGGACTACCCAGGTCTACGAGTCAATCTACGATTCGTGGAGCCTATTACAAGTCGTTAACTTGACTCGTGGAGGCTTTATGAGTCATTAACTCGACTTGTGGAAGTGAAGTTAAAGATGGAAATTTTCCTAAGGCAAGAATGAGGGTTTAAAAATCATTTTGACAACTCATAAAAGAGTCTATGACTTATAGAATGGAGTCATAGTGCAGGACCTGCAACTATTCAACCCTCAGAACCTACTCTATGACTCAATAGGATGAATCTAGAGGAGTTGACGACTCATTTTCATACCCCGTAGGATGAACAAAGTCTATAAATCATAGACTTGAGAATGAGTCATCTTGATGACTCTTCACTGTTTCTACGACTCATAGAAGTCAATTCATAGGGACAAAATTCAAATTTAATGAAGGGTATTTCTATATTTTTCCCAAGTTTAGTTCAATGAACCAAGACACTTTTATGGCCAAGTTCATAGTCTTTATACACCTAATTCTTCAAATTCCCCTTCTATTGATCTATTCATTCTTCAAAATTTCCCTAAGGTAACCTAAGAAACCCTCTCAAGCTTCTTCTTCAAGTTCAAAGTAGGGTTTTCAAATTCATCAAGGTTCCTCTTTAGTTCTAGGTCAATTTCAATCAAGGTATGTGTGGATTCATCCATGGAACCTTTCACCCATGGAGTTCAAGGTTTACTTCAAAAATCTCATGAAATCTTATTCTTTTGACACTTTGATTTTGATAAATTATGTTGGGATATTTCAATTACGTTTTTAATCATTACTAATGATCATTAGAAATATATTTTTACATTAATAGCATGATTTTAAGTTAGATTATGAATGACCATGCATGAGGTTATTTTAGATAGTGAGTTACATGAATTATGATTATGAAGTCCAATGATTTTTCAAGTATTTTATGATTTTCAATCAAATTGATTATTTATTCAATTTTGTGTCTAAATTTAAGTATGAATTATGATTACGGATTTCAATTATGATCAAATTATGATACTCATGTAAATTATGGAAAAGGTGACTTAGGGCCTTATGTGGTAACCAAGGAACCTCATGATATGAATTATGTATGTATGATTTGTATTGTGGAAGGCCAATAATCATACTGCAATTATGTTATGAAATGAGTTATTCTATGAATTTCAAACTTATGATCATGTGTATGATATATGTTCACTATGATTACTATGTCATGTTATGTATTACATGGGATTTCACTTAGTACCAAGCAGAATTTATGTAGGGGCCATACCAAAAGCCTTGGTGGCAGCCTCTAGTCCCTTAAACTATGTGCCACCATAGGCTTGCCTTCATAGCTTAGCTAGTGGATCCACATCTAGCGTATGTGTATGACCCGCCTAGTAAGGTAGAGTCTACCTTGACAAGTAAATTCCTTTTTCTTCCATTGTATGGGGAGGCATCGGGATTCCATATTATAGCTCGCATGGTTTTATTAATGGTTATGATTCCTATCCCTTATATGTATATGTTTATTATATTATTTTATGATTTTCAACTATGTCTCTTAAATGCTTTGATCATTTTGGTTTTTTCAAGGCTTGACTTATCTTCTTTATTATGTACATTCTTTGATCATTGCATCCTATAATTTATATTGCATGTCATACCCACATACTTAGTACATTCAAATGTACTAACGCATATTTATTGCCTACATTGTCTAATAATATAGGGGTTGAAGATCATACTCAAACACGTGGCTAGAGCTTCCATCCAGCAAACTTTTGGTGAGTCCTCATCTACCAAGGACTAGTTATGTGTTGGTTCCTTTAAAAAATGTTTTACTTCATTCATGAATTGAGGATGATCTAGGGACATGTCTTATCCCCCTCCCTTCTCGTTTAGTAGAGGCATTAGTTGGACAAAATATTATCGAGTCTATATAGTGAAGTTACCTTCTTCTATTATGATTCATGGTTGAGACTCTTTCTATGATGTTTCCATATTTACTTTACCTGATGTATGCTTTATGACATGTCAAGAGTCTTGGTTGAAGCCCTTCGAAATTTCGATCGCCATGTTATGACTAGGCCCTATTTAGGTCGTGATAAACTTGGTATTAGAGCACAAGGCTTATGATATTCTAGGGTGTCTAACATATTAATTAGATTCTTATTCATGGATGTGAAGCATGCCACATTTATGAATAAGAGGCTATAAGGCATTTTAGGAATGTCATGACCTAAGACTAGGGCCTAGAATTGACATGGCGATTGACACACCTGAAAGCACCTCACCCAAGCCACTTATAATTCATTATATTTTCATAGGTAATGACGTTCAATAATAAGCAGAAATAAAGAGGGATAATCAGACTAAGGGAAACAACATAGAATAGGAGTGAATAACAACATCAAACTACTTATACTTGTCCAATAATACCTTTATATCTTTAGACTTGGCGGGGACTAAGACATGTCCCTAGCTCACCCTCAAATGTAGCATGAAAAGTACCAATAGATGACCAAAAGTCTATATATATCATAAACTAGAAAAAGTGAAATGGGATGTTGTTCCCGAAACATGGGAAATCACCAACTATGTAGCCTTCAATGAGTGAACTAGCCACATGGGGGTGAATGTGGAGCAACACACCGATCCCTATATGGTGATATCATGTAGGCAAAAGAATATGCGTTAGTACTTTGATGCACTAAGTATGTAGTTATGCATGAACATCAAAGAAACATTTGAACCTTTATGTAATATGATACATAGTGCAATTCATGAGAAATCAATTTTGTACATAGCATTTGAAACATTCATTTTGTGGGAAGATGACTGTAACCAGCATTTAAGACCATGTGAGCTATTACATTAAATCCAACACAACCCCTTACGTTGACCAGGAGACTTACCGTGTAGAACTCTGTCAACTTTAATCATTTCTTTAACTTTAACTTTAAGGGCTATTTATGGATCCACTAGCTTAAGACAACAAGGGCTCCTATGTTGAATTATAGTTAATGGGACAAAGGGTTGGTAGTACGATTCTCTAATCAAATCCCACTTTAATGGCCCATTCCGTGCAAAGTCATTCCCACGGAATAGTTCATATAGTAAGAACTAATCATTTATATAGCTTTACATCATCAAAACCCCATTCGGTAGAATAGCTCATTAAAACCTTTCTTTCGATTTACACGAGTTCGAATTGCCCTTTCACAAGTGGAATACTTCGTTTCATAATCATTTTATCATTATTTCATTTCATAATACACCCTTTAATCATAAACATTTGCTTTCATAAACTTTCATTTGGAGTCAAAGCTTTCATTTTAACTTCATTGAGAACATAAAAGTTCTAGGTGGGTTCTATTCATTTCAACCTTCAAACCGTTGACATCAATGCTATCATGCATGAGAATAATGTAATGCATCAATAATATTATCTTTAAACAACCCACCAATACATTTAATAACTCATATTCATGACTTCATATAAGTCCCTTGATAAATCATCCATTTCATAAAAATAAGAGTCAATATAAGTCAATATAGGTAATTAAACTCCAAATATTCAAGAATCTATATATTTGAAATCATAACATGAAAACCCATAAATATTCATAACTTGAAATTAAAATATTGAGTTTAGAAATCACTTGAGCTCCATGGGTGGAAGAACCCATGAATGAGACCCACATACCTAATGGAATAAATCCTAATGCAAGCTTGATAATAGAAGCTTGAAGCTCTTGGAATGAAACCCTACCTTGGCTTGAAACCCTTGGGAGACTTGAGAGGGAAGAACTTTGTGTTTTTGAGTCTAAGTGGAAGAAATAAGGGGTTTGGGATAGTTTAGGGCTTTTATATAGGTCAATTCAGTCCCCAAAATGACCACACCTCAATATTAAAAATTAGGACAAGGCAAAAATTCCCTTTTAAAATCTGATCGGACTGGGTTTTATGGGGACCCTTCAAGCTCTGTGGCGCTCACCACAACCTTTGGTGGGGTCCCACTGTAAAAGATGTGGGAAAATATTTTTGAAGTATTCAAGGAGGGTCTTTGAACTTTCTCAACGGAGACCTTCATGGTCCGTGTAAAGCATCACGGTCCGTGAACCATGGCCGTGGTGCAGGTCCTACAGGAGGCCTACAGAGTAACCACCACAGAAACACATCTTAGGGGAGGAGTCACCATAGTCCGTGGTCCCTCGTCGAGGTCCCTTTCCTGCAGGTATGATTCTATGAATCCCCACTATGGTTGCTCACCATGGTTCGTGGTGCTCACCATGGCCTGTGATGGGCTTCCGTGGTCATCACTAGTGCCAATTTTCTGCTTTTTCATGATATTTCATCCTTTGTTCCTCATTTTAGAACTTTCCAATATCAAGGGTCTTACAATATCCCCCCTTGAGAAAATTCGTCCTCAAATGAGAATCATTAGCATACAAAAGGACATGGAACGAGGACTAGCAACCCAACATGAATACATTGACACTTAAAATGCATAGAACGTGAGATATTTAAACTTAACATAAAATATGACTTTAAAATTCAACTTCATGAACATGCATGAATATGAGGACTTAGGAAAATCTGAAACGTAGGAGTCTTACACATTTGAACATGAATAACTTAGTATCTTAGGGTTGATAAGAATGAAAGAGATGAGGTAACATTTCATCATATCCGCTTACGCTTCCCATGTAGCACTGTTAACTTCTTGGTATATCTAAAGGACTTTAACGGATACAACTTCTTTGTTCCTTAATCTCTTAACTCACCGGTCCAAAATTTCAACTAGTACCTCTTCATAGGTCAAGTTTTCTTCAACATTCACTATCTCCAAAGGCACAATGGAACTAGGATTACACACACATTTTCTCAACATAGACAGATAAAAACCGGATGAACTATGGCCATTTCCAAGGGTAACTCCAACTCATAAGCAACCTTACCAATACGTCTCAAGATTTTATAAGGCTCTACATACCTAGGGCTCAATTTTCCCTTCTTACCAAATTGAACTACATCATTTATGGGTGAAACCTTCAAGTATACCCATTCATCCAAATTAAACTCAAGATCACTTCTCCTAGTATAGAAATAGGACTATTTATGACTTGGAGACATATTCAAACTTTCTCTAATTACTCTCACCTTCTCCAAAGCATCGAGTACAAAATCGAGACTCGACAGGGTCATCTTAGCTACTTCAAACCAACCGACCGGAGACCTAAATGATCTCGTATACAAAGCCTCAAATGGCGCCATCTCAATACTTAATGGGTATCTATTATTATAGGCGAATTCAATAAGCGGTAGATGGTCATCCCAACATCCCTTGAACTCCATCTCATAAGCCCTTAACATTTTCTCTAGTGTTTGAATTATCCATTCATCTTGCCCATTGGTTTGAGGATGAAATGCAGTACTTAACTTTAACTTGGTACCAAGAATCCTTTGAAAAGATATCCAAAAATGAGAATTGAACTGGGTACCACAATTCGAAATAATTAACAAAGGCACTAGCATGATCCTCGGCACTATAAGAAATATTGAGCGGTAGAAAATGATCCAACTTAATCATTCTATCAACAATCACCCAAATCGAATCATGATGTTTCCGAGTATGGGGAAAACTCACTACAAAGTCCATGTTCAAATCATCCTACTTCCAAGTAGGGATTTCAATATCTTGTGCTAGGCCACCCAATCTTTGGTGTTCGGCCTTAACATTCATTTTGGAGTCAAATATTTTAATTCAAACTTCATTGAAATATAGTAAAACTAGGTGGGTTCTATTCAATTTAACTTTCAAATCATTAGCATCAATGATAGCATGCATGAGGATAATATAATGCATTTTTAACACAACCCACCAATACACTTTAAAACTCCTTTCATTCTTTTATATAAGAACCTTGGATAAATCATCCATTTCATGAAATTTAGAGTCAATATAACTAAGATAGAGAAATAAACTTCAAATATTCAAGAATCTATACATTTAAAATCATAATGTGAAAACTCATAAAATTCACTATTTGAAATAAACTACTAGGTTTAGAAAAAAATTACTTGGGCTCCATGGGTGGAAGAACCCATGAATAAGACCCACATACCTTGGAGAATAAATCCCTAATGCATCTTTTGAAAATTGAGACTTGAAGGTCTTGAAATGGAACCGTAGACTTGAAAGATAAAACCCTAGGGAGAACTTGAGAGGAAGCCATTTTGTGTGTTTGAGTGTAAGTGTGAGAATGAGGGGTTTGGGATAGTTTAGCATCTTTATATAGGGTCAAATAAGTCCCCAAAATGATCACACTTTTATATTAAAATGTGGGAAAACACTTAAATTCCCTTTTAAAAATTGGTCGGAACTGACCCTACGACTCCTCATTATGAATCGTAGAAATTGCTATGATTTGTCAAGAGCAATTGTCCTGCAAGGTCTGAGAAAACCTTGAGGGCTGAGCCTCTAAAGTTCCACTATGACTCATTCTTTTGAGTATTAAAGACTTCTACGACCCATAGAAATGGCTTGTCCTATAGGGTCTCAGAAATACCCTGAGGACTAACCCTTAAAAGTTTCTCTACAACTTATTTCTACGAGTCATATACTTGACGATGATTCGTAGACTTGATTCGTCCTATAGGGTTTGGAAAACCTGCAAATCAATGTCTCTGTAGTTTCTTGATGAGTCATTTCTACAACTCGTCTAAACTTCTACGAGTCATAACTTGACTCATAGACTCACGTTTTTCCTTATTAAAAATTTCAAACCTCATCATCAAACCTGTGAGTCACTATATGATTCATAGGAGCTTCTACGACTCGATCTATGAGTCGTAGAACTCAATTTTCAGTCTATTTTCTAGAATTTTCTTTCATTTCTACTCTTTAACTTATGGGGTCTTACACCCATATCTCAAGATATTTGATTCATATGAGTTCTACCAAGATATACTATGGCCTGAGAGAAGTCTATTTGTGGAGTGGCATAAAGAGAGATATTGCAAATTTTATTTTCTAAGTGACCAAATAGTCAGTAAGTAAAAATTGAACATCAAAGGCCTTGTGGAAATAGGAGATGATCAACATAGATTTTATTATAGGCTTATCGTGATCTCATCGACAATATGATTTAAATTTTGGGTGATTGTAGATAGGATGACTAAATAAACCCACTTCCTATCAGTTAAGAATAAAGACTAAACGGAGGACTATGCCAGATTGTACATTCGTGAGATAGTCAAACTTCATAGAGTCCCTTTATCTATCATCTTAGACAGATGTGCTCAATTTTGGAAGATGTTTAAGAAAGGTCTAAGCTCGAAGATAAATCTTAGTATCGCTTTCCTTCCTCAAATAGATAGTCAAGTAAAGCATACGATTTAGACTAAAAAGACATGTTGAAAGCTTGTGTCATCCACTTTAAAGGTAATTGGGATGATCACTTTCCTCTGATAGAGTTTGTATACAACAATACTTATCACTCTAGTATTCAAATGGCTCCTTATGAGGATGTTTATAAGAGAAGATGTAGATCACCAATTAGTTGGTTTGAAGTTGGTGAAGCAGAGTTAACAATGCCATACTTGGTTCATCAGGCTATGAAGAAGTTAAAATCATCCTAAAGATGTTGAAAATAGTGCAAAGTTGTCAAAATTCCTATATTGACATTAGAAGGAAAGACATAGAGTTTGAGGCAAATGATTGGGTATATTTAAATGTTTCACTCATGAAAGGTGTTATGAAATATGGGAATAAAGGAAAGCTCAGTCTCTATTACATTAGTCTCTACCAGATTACTAAGAGGATTGGTAATGTAGCTTATGAGTTGGAGCTACCCCCGGAGTTAGCATTTGTTCATCCTGTGTTTCACATTTCAATGATCAAGAAGTCCTTAGGAGCCTTAACTTATTGTTCCTACAAAGAGAATTAGTGTGAAAGATATATGTTATTATGAGGAGATTTTCGTTCAAATTCTTGATCATCAAGTTCATAAGTTGAGAGCCAAAGAAAGGTTACTTTAGTCAAAGTTTTGAGGAGGAATTGGTTTGTAAAATGACATCAAAATCTACCATGTCTAACTCAACTAAGATAGCTGAAGTATCTTTATGATAAATGGAGACTATATAATCTATATAGACTCTCTTGACTAGAATGGACTCACCAACAAGAGTACAAACACTGAAGGGCTCTAAAAGATGTTCGAGATGGATTCCAAACTTCATAGCTACATATGAAGTCACAAAAATAGGTGTCACGATCCAAACTAGAGCCTAGCCATAACACGATGATCAAAACCCCAAAAGACTCCAACTAAGTCTCATAGAATATCATTCATGAGCATACATAAGGTTTTTAAAGCAATAAAACTAAGTATGAAAGTAGAACTAAAGTGTCAATGTGATTATCTCAATAAAGGAGAAACAACATCAAAAGATGTGAAAACATAGACTCTATAAACATCTAACATGCCTCTACTAACTAGATGAGGGGTAATACATAGTCAAAGGACGCAATGAAAATAAAGTGTCTTATCCTAGAAACATGAGAACTCACCACAAGAACAACTGTACTAAGCTCTAGCCACGAATGGAAAGATAAGAGTGATCGTTGTATCCTACATTATGATACAATGTAGGTAAAGGTATGTTTTAGTACATGTAATGTACTAAGTATGTGAGAAGTATGCATGAATAATAATCATAGGACATAATTAATATGAATCATGAGATGCAAGATTAATATCTTTAAAACATGAGTAAAACCATGAAAACCTTGAAAGATCATAATCATTGGTCAATGCATCAGAAATATCATCATAATAGGAAACATAGATATGTGGGAGATAATTGTAACTGATAATAAGACCATGTAAGCTATTACATGAAATTCAATGATCCCCACATCGATAAGGGGGAGACTACTTGCCAAGGTAGACTTCGTCTAACATTATCATCATCATCATTAAAACCATATTGGTAAATAATCCTACGGTGGTAACTTAGTTTAAGGGACTAGAAGCTGCTACTAAGGCTTAGGCCAAGATCCCACCTCAAAGTCTTTTTGGTTCTAAGTAAACATCCCACAAAATATATATTGTATCATAATCATACTTTTCATAAACCATAAGCTTTTCATAATCATACTTCATAAACTTATACATAGGAATAGCTCATTATCATGTGATTGTTAGAACCTTTTTTGTTGTCTTGTGTCGATCTTGCATAAATTTATCCCTTGTGATCTTGTAGAACTAGACATGACTGATTTTGACATTATTCTTGGTATGGATTGGTTTTATGCATGTTATGCCTATATATGTTGTAGGACCTGTGTATTTAAGTTTTACTTTCCTAATGAGCCTATTCTTGAATGGAAGGGTAATTATTAGGTGGTTAAGGTTTGATTCATCTCATGTTTTAAGGCCCGAAAAATTATTCCCAAAGGTTGCATTTATCATATTGTGCGAGTTAGGGATGTTGATTTCAAAACACCTACTTTTGAGTCGGTCCCTATAGTTAATGAGTTTTTCGATGTATTTCCCAATAACTTGCCCAATTTTCCTCCTAAAAGGAAAATTGACTTTTACATATATAAATCTCCTTCCCGATACTCGACTTATTTCTATTCCTCCTTACCGTATAGATACTACAGAACTCATAGAGTTGAAAAAGCAATTGAGGGATTTGTTGGATAAGGGTTTTATAAGGCCAAGCATATCACAATGCTCCCATGATATTTGTTAGGAAGGAATATAAGTCACTATGAATGTGTATAGATTACCGATAATTGAATAAGGTCACCATAAGGAACAATTATCCAATTCTGAGGATAGATGATTTTTTTGACCAATTACAAGGGGAAATTTATTTCTCACTGATTTATCTCCATTTCGGTTATCATCAACTAAGGGTGAGGGAGTGTGATATTCCCAAGATGGTAGTTCAGACAAAGTATGTTCATTTTGAATTCATAGTCATGTCGTTTGGGTTGACTAACTCTCTCGCTATTTTCAAGGATTTGATGAATCGTATTTTCAAGCCATTTTTGGACATTTTGTAGTGGTGTTTATTGATGACATCTTGATTTACTCTCAGAATGATGAAGATCATATGGATCACTTAAGGATTGTGTTCCAAACATTGAGAGATAAGCAGCTATTTGCCAAGTTTAGTAATTGCGAATTTTGGCTAAGGGAAGTTGAATTCCTTGGTCATGTGGTGTCTGGTGATGGGATTGAAGTTGATCCAAAGAAAATAGAGGCGGTGAAGAATTGGACTAGACCATTATCTCCTTCGGACATTAGAAGCATTTTATCTATTGCTTCGCCTTTGACTAGTTGACTCAAATGAAGATGAAATTTCACTGGTCGGATGAATGTGAGAAGAGTTTTCAAATATTAAAGGATCGTCTTACGTCGGCTCCTATTATGACATTTTCCAAAGGTTTGGAGGATTTGTTTTTTATTGTGATGCCTCATGTGTTGGTTTGGGTTTTGTTTTGGTGCAACTTTGTAAGCCTATGCTTCTAGGAAACTGAAGGTGTAGAAATGAGGACTCACCACAAACACCGCTGGATAGGATAGCTTAACTAGCCACGTAGATGAGTATGATCTTCAACCTCAACCCCTATATTATGAGACAATGTAGGCAAAAGTATGTATTAGTACGTTGGAATGTACTAAGTATGAGGGAGTGACATGCAACATAAATCATGGAATGCAATGGTCAAGTAAATCACATGATAAGTTGAGGTAAGTAAAGTCACGAGAAAATCATATTGACCAAAACATTTAAAAAGCATAATTTAACATCATAGCATACATAAGAGATCATACATATGTGGGATAGGAACCATAACCGATAGTAAGACCATGCGAGCTATAAAATGGAATCCCATTGTCTCCTCACACAACAAAGAAAAAGAGGCATCTACTTGCCAAGGTAGACTCTACCCCACTAGGCAGGTCATATATACGTTATATGTGGATCCAATACCTAGGCCATGAAGACAACCTACGGTGGCACGTAGTGTATGGGATATAAGACTGCTACTGAGACTTTTGGTAGGACCCCTACCTCAAATCCACTTGGTACTAAGTCAAATCCCACAGAATACATGCATAGTATAAAAATCATAATTACATATATCATAGTCATGATCATAGGTTTGAAATCATAGAGTAACTCATTTTCATAACATACTTGTAATGAGAGAATTGTCCTTTCATCATTACAATCATATTTGCATAATTCATATTGTTAGGCCTTAGGTCACCACATAGGGCTCTAAGTCACCTCTTAGTCCTTAGGTCACCACATAGGGCCCTAATTCACCTTACTTCATAACTTGTATGAAATTCATACCTTGAACTTAGAGTAGAACTCAATTGTATAATCAATTGACTTTGAAAATCATGTAATTGACTTGAAAACATGCATGATCATAAACTTTATATCATCCCATACATAATTCATATTGATAATATCCCTTGGAAGTATAATTCAAAATACTCATAATTTACATCATGAACCGTAGAGAACAAAATAGGAGAATTCATGGAAAAACACTTCAATTTAATGCAATAACCATCAATTTATATCAAAATAGACTCATGATCATACTTTGAGTCATAATTCATGCAATTGGAATAGAGATCATAAAACCCATAAAATACCATACTTTAATTTGATAGAAAACTTGAGAAATTGATTGGCCTTCATTGATGAAAGAATCCATGAATCAATACCCACATACCTTTAGTGAGAACACCAAATAATTTGGAAAACTTGAGAGTTTTGATGTAGAGCTTGAGTGAATTTACTTGAAGTCTTTAATGGAGCCCTTAAGAGTCTTTTGTAGAGAGAGAAATATTTGAGTAGGTGAATTATATAAGAATGAATAGAATTAGAGATTTTAGGTCAATTTATAGAGCTGAATTAGGTCCTAAAAACATCTAGGTTCATTAGCTTACAATTAGGAAAAAGTCTAAAGTACCCTTACTAAAAACTAAATTCGGCCAGAAATACATTGTCAGGTTCGCGATGCGGAGGTAAGCAAGTCTGTGATGCGGACTTGCCGCGCACCTTACTTGTTTGCGCAGTTCCTTTGAGAAATATATCTTTCGATCTGTGGGTCCTAAAAATCCACCGAGACTATTTTCCACAGGTTTTGGACCCCTGATCGATATTCTGAACTCGTATTTTCAAAAAAAGATTAAGGATAATGCATTAATTGAGCGGCTTATTCCCAAGGCATTCTTAAGGCACTTATGAGCATTTTGAGGGATATTACAGGCTTATGGTGGTTCATTCAGGTTGTTACATTTATACTTGTGCACGAGAATACCCATCGGGTTTATGGGAGCTTGGTGGATTTAGCTAGTTCTGTCTCTTTGTGTTTTGAGTACTCTCGTGTACATACCTACATTTACTTCTTTCCCTATCTTTGGTTGTGATTAGTTTCTCGCATTTCAGTTTACTTTTGCTTATCTAGCTCAGTCAGCCTATGATGCCTACTGGGTACCTACTATTTTAGTGAGTATACTACATTCTGCATCTGTTTTCATGATGCAGGTCTGAGTACTAGCTACCTATATTAATTCGAGCTAGTTGCTATCTTAATTAGAGGCGAGGGTGGGCACATAATGTTATGGAGTTACCTATCTCCTTTTGTACATATATTTTGCCTATCTTTGGATTTTTGAGACAACCTTGTTTTTTTGGTCAACCTTTGCAAATTATACTCTTTTTGGTAGTAGTTCTGTACTTGTAACTTCCAGGTTCTGGAAAGGATCTTTTTATTTGTATATATTTCGTTTAGCTTCCGTAATTCAATTATGTTCTTGTTATTTTGTTATGGTTTTTAGTTGTATTGTTGGTCTTCTACCCTAACATCTCATTACTCACAGTTCTAGGATATGGGTCGACTTGCCTACTGGAGGGTCATAGTAGGCGCCATCACGACCTGAGAAATTGGATCGTGACATCAATATTTATTGAATACAATAAAATTGACCTTTGACACTCAAATTTATAGATGTTCTAAACAACTTTTAAAATTATGAAAAGTTTAATTTTATTCTTTTTTATTCTTTAATTGGTATAGTAACCAACATAAAACATTTATATATGGTTTCACATATATTAAATGATTAATAAGCATTTTACATTTGGTAGTATAAATGTCACGATCCAAGTTAGGCCATAGGTATGACATGACGATTAGGATTCCCAAAGAAATCCCAACCAATCCTCTTAGTATATCATAAGCATACATAAGGTAGCAATAAGCGGAAACTCATAAGTAATCCAAGAACATAACATCACTAGTATGAAGCAAGACAACATAGACTCCATACACATAATCAACATGCCTCAAAATGACTACATAGATGGGGACTAGTATATGTTCCTAGATCACCCTCAAATAAAGTAATAACATGACACAGAATGGTCTCGAAACATCATCATAATACAGAAATGAGAATGGGAGGAAAGATAGACTCGGTTTACCCTCGAAGCATGATGACTCACCATATAAATCTTTAGTAGATCACCAACTATCCACGAGAAGAGGATGGAGTGTCCATCCCTAAATTGTGATATAATATGGGCAATGAAGTACGCGTTAGTACATTTGAATGTACTAAATATGTAGGAAATGCAATATATAATAAAACCATGTTGTGCAAATGACCATATCAAATAGTATGATAAAAGAGGTAGTAAAATCGTAAGTAGTCATGACGAGAGTCAATGCACAATAAACCATAACAGTATCATGTAAAATTAAAGGATAGGTTTAGTTATGTAAATCATCACAAGGAACATACATATGTGGGATATAACTGTAACCGAAAATAAGACCCTGCGAGCTATAATATCAAATTCCGGTGTCTCCCCATAAAATGGAAAAAGAGGAATTTACTTACCAAGGTAGCCTCGACCCCGCTAAATGGGTCGTGATGCTATGTGGATCCACTAGCTAGGCCATATTTTCAATAATTCTATAATGGAAACATAGTTAAGGGACTAAAAATTTCTACTAAGGACCCCTTTGGTCGAGCCCCCACCTCAAAGTACTCTCGGCACTAAGCCAATATCCCACGCAATACATATCATTATCATAAATCATACTTTTCAAAATCATAAAATTTTCATAATCATAGTTCATACTTATCTTGAAAACATAAACTTATCATATGAAAATACAATCAAGAACTACCAATCCAATTCATAAAACTTATTCATAGGAATAACTCATTATCATGTGATTCATATAACGTGGGTGTAGGACTTCCATCATTATGAATCATATTTCATAAAAAGTATCATTAAGGTCCTAAGTCACCATTAAGGATCTTAAGTTACCCTTTCATTAACTTCCTTGGACATTTGAAATTCCATGATCATGACTTATACTTGCGATTAAGGTGAAAGCATGGATTTACAATCAATTGATTTGGTAATCATGAAATTGAATTAAAAATATGCTTAATCATATAATTTATATCAATCCATATATAATTCATGAAAATAATATCAATTGGAACTATAATTGAAAATACCCATCATCCATGTCATGAACCCTAAAGAGTAACATAAGAAATTCATAGAAATTCTTCAATTCCATGGAATAATAATTAATTATATTAAAATAGATTCATAATCATAGTTTAAATTGTAATTTAAATATTAAAATTGAGATTATCAAACCCATAAAAGTACATACTTGAGTTAATTGAAAAAAATAAGAATTTGTTGGGCTCCATGGGTGAAAAGTACCCTTGGATGAATGCCTATATACCTTGAAGCAAAATCTAAAAGAAACTTGAACAAATTTTGAGTTTTTGATGAAAATATGGAGAAAATTGCTTGAATGTCTTCAATGATGATTTGAGAGCTTTTGTAGACAGAGAATTACTTGAAATAGATAAATTGTGAAAGAGTTAACGAGAATAGGTATTTAAGGTAGTTAATAGGATCGAATTAAGTCCTAAAAATATCCAGACTCATTAACTAATAGGTAAGAAAAAGTCTAAAGTTACCCTACTTAAAATCTAAAATCAGACAGAAAAACTAACACAAGTCCACAACACGGAAATGGTCCCTGATAGGCCAATTTTGAGACAATGTGAATTTTGGCCAAATTTTGATCTGCGAAAAATTTGCATTGTGGAGGAGTAGGTCCGAGACTTGTCGCGTACTCCTCTAGAAGTGCAATTTTTGATTTTTTTTATTTTCCAGTATACTTGACCTAAAAATCCACCGTGGCCTTTTTTACAATGTTTAATCTTATTATGTCATATTCCAACCTACAAATGCCCGGGATATTATATTATTTCTCCCTTGGAAACATTCATCCTCGAATGAGGTAAGACTATCTTGAGTAGAGTTGAGTGTGTAGCTAACAACACCAACATGAATGCAATAATGCAATTTAAACATCATTTAAAATTAGGTTTATGAGTATGCATGCATATAATAAGACATTAAGAGGTTGAAATATTGGAATTTGGAGGATTCGAGCATGAATCGCTAAATACCTTAGGTCACAAAGGAAGGGAAGAGATAATGATATCGTTTCATCATGTTTGCTTCCGCTTCCCATATAGCACTTTCAACTTCTTAGTTCCTCCATAAGACTTTAATGGATGCAACTTCCTTGTTTCTCAACCACTTAATTTGATGGTCCAGAATTTCAATCGGAACCTCTTAATAATTCAAGTTTTCCTTAACACTCACACTACCCAAAGATACAATGGAATGGGGATCACCAACATATTTGCTCAACATTGATACATGGAATACCAGATGAACCAAGGCTAACTCCAATGGAAATCCATGTAACTTTACCAATTCTTGAATATACATTTTGGCATAATCTTCGACATTATAAGAAGTCTTAACTGGTGGAAAATGAGCTGACTTCTTCATTGTATCCATTACCACCCAAATCACATTACGTTACTTTCGAGTATGAGGAGAGATAGTTATGAAGTCCATGTTCACATCCTCCCATTTCCAAGTAGGAATTTCAATATCTTGAGTTAGACCTCCTGGTCTTTGATGTTTAACTTTCTCTTATTGGCAAGTTGGACATTCCGCCACAAACTTTGCTATGTCCCTCTTCATACCACTCCACCAATACTCTTCCCTCAAATCTCTATTCATTTTGGTGGATCCCGGATGTATGGAATATTGAGAGCTATATCCTTCACCCAATATCATTTCTCTTAGGCCATCAAAATTTGGAACACATAACCAACCTTGGTAACGATGTACTCTATTTCTCCCTTGTGATAAGATCTCAATTTTCTTATCAACCACCGATTTCTTCAACTCAACTAAGGTTGGATCCATGTCTTCCTTTGCTTTTACATTCGCTACAAATGAAGATTTTGAACCATTTTGAACAAGAATACCACCCTCATTAGAGTCACTCAACCATACCCCCAAGCGGGCTAATCGGTGCACATTTTTAACCAACTTCTTCTTATCATCTTCGACATGAGAAACACTATTCATGGACAGCCTACTTATAGCATCGACAACCACATTTGGTTTAACCTGATGTTACAATACACTCATAGCATAATCCTTTAATAGTTCAAGCCACCTCCTTTGCCTAAGGTTCAAGTCCCTTTGTCTAAACACATATTGCAAGCTTTTATGATCGGTAAATATATCATCATGCACCCTATAAAGATATGATGCCAAATTTTAAAGTCAAAATCACCTGCCAACAATTCAAGCCCATTAGTTGGATAGTTTGTTCATGCACTTTTAGTTGTCGGGAGGCATATGCTATGACCTTTCCATGTTGCATCAGAACATAACCCAATCTAACCCGTGAGGCATCACAATATATACCAAGCCCATTCGGACCTTTCGGTAATGTCAAAATAAGAGACGACATAAGATGATCCTTCAATGTTTGGAAACTTCTCTCACACTCATACGACCACTGGAACTTCACCTTCTTTTGGGTAAACTTAGTTAAAGGCAATGCAATAGATGAAAATCCTTCTACAAACCTTCTATAATATATGGCCAAACCCAAGAAGCTAGGAATATAAGGAGACAATGGTCTAGGCTAATTATTTACCATCTTTGTTTTCTTTAGGTCAACCATGATATCATCACCGGAAATAATGTGACCAAGAAATTCCACTAGCATTCTGGTAATGTCAAAATAAGAGCTTACATAAGACGATCCTTCAATGTTTGGAAACTTCTTTCACTCTCATATGACCACTAAAACTTCACCTTCCTTTGGGTAAACTTAGTTAAAGGGGATGCAATAGATGAAAATCCTTCTACAAACCTTTTATAATATCCAGCCAAACCAAAGAAGCTACGAATATGAGTAGAAAATGGTCTAGGTCAATTCTTTACCGCCTCTATTTTCTTTGGGTCAACCATGATACCATCACCGGAAATAATGTGACCAAGAAATGCCACAGATCTTAACCAAATTCACATTTACTAATCTTGACAAATAGTTTCTTGTCCCTCAATATTTGCAACAAATTCTCAAGTGACCCATATGTTCTTCTTTATTTCAGGAATAAATCAATATATCATCAATAAACACCACCACAAACATCTCTAGGTATGATTTGAAAATCTAATTCATCAAGTCCATGAAAATAGCGGGAGCATTAGTCAACCCTAATGACATAACCAAGAACTCAAAATGTCTACACCTTGTTCAAAATACCATCTTGGGAATGTCACACTCCCTAACTGTCAATTAGTAATAACCAGACCGGAGATCAATTTTGGAGAAGTAACTCATACCTTGGAGTTGATCAAACAAGTCATCTATTCTCGAAATGGGATACTTGTTCTTTATGATGACCTTATTCAATTGATGGTAGTATATACATAACTAAGTGACCCATTCTTTATTATAACAAACAACACTGGAGCACCCCATGGTGAAATGCTTGGCCTTATGATGCCCTTATTTAACAAATCTTTAAATTGTTCCTTTAACTCCTTAAGTTCCGTTGAGGCCATACAGTAAGGGGGATAAATATAGGTAGGGAGTCAGGAAGAAGATATATACCAAAATCAATTCCCCATTCGAGAGGAATACTAGGCAAATCATTAAAAAACACATTATGGAATTCATTTACAATTTGAACCGACTCGATAGTAGGAGATTTATAATTAGCTTCCTATACTACACTAAATGATAAATACAACCATTAAAAATCATTTTCTAGGCTTTTAAGCACGATATGAACCCACCCTTAAATACCGAATCATTACGCTTCCACTCAAGAACCAACTCATTAGGAAATTAGAATTTGACCATTCATGTTTTATAATTAATAGATGCATAGGAAGCATGTAGCCAATCTATGCCAAGAATGACATCAAAATTGATCATGTCAATTTCAACAAGTTCACATGGTATTATTTTATGCAAGAGCGATACTGGGCAATTTTTATAGATTTTCTTGGCTAAAACCGAATCACCAACAGGGGTATAAATAGAAAAAGACTCTAGCAAGATTTCTTGTCATATATCAAATCTTATACCAAGGTAAATAGTAATAAAATACAATGTGGCACCCAGATCAAGTAAAGCATAAACATCAATGTCAAATTGTCATGGCCCAACCCCGTAGGCCATGACTGGGGTCCGACCTGGACCCCCTGTATATATAACTATCAGCTGTGGTCAAATTGAATTATAAATAAAACAATATCATATAACAGAGCCTCATTGGATGATAACATTTTCATAAAATTGTAGCCCATTTCATTTGTATCATAACATGAAAGGGCACTCAAGCCGACAAGGCTACCATAACATAATAACATATACCATACATCATGTAGACCCAACTGAATCAAACTGATATACACAACCCACATATACATATATGCAGACCTCTAACAATATTAATGACAACATATGGTGGGACAGGGCCCCCTCCTTACCCCTAAATAACAAAACAATACTATACATCAATGGCCAGTGCCAAAAACTAGGCTCTGATACAATGGAACCTCTTCCAGCTGAGCTGAGCAGGATCCTAAGAGGACGGACTCCCAAAACATATACCTGTACTTGCGGTCTTGAAATGCAGCCCCCTCGAGAGAAGGGAGTCAGTATGACATATGTACTGAGTACGTAAAACATAACATAACACAACTGGAAGCATATCTGAAATAGAGAAGCAGGGGGTAAATTATCAAATTAGCAACTTATACTTGGGAAAGTAAAATCATACATGCTCAAATTTTCAATATAGCCGACCCTATCAGGAATTCGGTGAATCATATTTGTAGTACCATCACCTATTTATTATAACATATCATCACATCATCATATATATACATACGTACCCGGCCCTCTAGTGAGGGTGCGATGAACAATGCAGTAGAATTGTGCACGATTATTATTCCCAACCCGAGCGTGATGAAAAAAATATTACAGTAGATACGAGTAGAGTAGTGAGAAACAAAACACAGTTTAAATCATTATCGGAGACTCAATGAAGTCATCAGGTGAATCATCCCTGGAGATCAGGATAGAAAGTATTTGATGTATACCCTCTAAATATCACTAAGGACTATGTAAAAGAGAGTTTTGCAAATCTTAGACTTATACCAGTATGAAATATCTTATAGCAGTCCGAGCGTTGGTTATCTCAGAGCCTTTCTTTTTTACAAAAAAGAGCTTAGTCGAATCAATTGTTATACAGTCATAAAGAAAACTCGAGGAGTAGGAGTTTAACTACTTTAAAGTCTTAACATCCAGAAGTGATCAAGAGTCCTGAAGTCATATTCAGAACCTAAGAGTGGAGTTGCCCCAAATATTTCATCATCCATAGCCTACATCTAAGACATGCCAAAAGGAAGAGAAAAGGTAGGCTTTACATACCTATGTCAAAACATGCCAAGAGAGAGCTTCACATACCTTTTTATGAGTTACTCTTTATCCCGTTCATCTCTTCGTCCTTTAAACCTAAGTAACATAAAAGAAATACGAGTATTAACAACCCTTAGCTTTCCATCACCTTAGGCTACACATAAGTATTCACTGAACTCAATAATTCGCTTGCTTTCTTGACTAGTTCCTTAACTAGTTAAAGAGTTTACGAAAATCGGGTAGCACCTCCCTTATAATGTGCCCTATCCGAATTTACAATTCCACTCCTAATACCTACATCCAACCAAAATCAAACTGCAACATATTTTTAAGAAGTTCACATCAACAATATATACAACATAAACTCCCAATGACTCGTTCGGAGCTACGATACCAAAATAGGGTGTCTAGCCTTTATTTTGTAGAACCTTTATTTATACGAAATAAGCGGTCATGTGGCTTCAACCAGAAGCACCCCTAATCCTTGTAGAACACATTTAGAACCTTCAAAAACACACCACACCCCTAAAGAAGCACCTCATACGAACAACACTTTACTTCGACGACAATTCAACTATAACGACTATAATTTGGATTATCTCCAATGCCAAGCATTTGTATCCCATTTTCACGTTTCCAGCAACAAAAAAGGCCTATAATACACTCCATAACAATACCATAAAGTCTAAATTTAAAGGAAAAACCTTACCTTACCCGAATTTGGCCAAAACTGCCAAATTGCAACTCAGAACTTCTCCAACCGTGCTGAAATTGAGCGGACTGTTTGTGTTACTTCTCCGCTTCCCCAAAGTGAAATTTTATGTTATAAAACACCATTATATAGCCTTGGTACACCTCAAATAATTAATTCATGGAATGAAACTCAGAGGCTTACCTTGGCAGCCCCCAAACCCGTAGCTCCTCTTCTTGCCCTCCAACGTTTTTCTCCTCTTCTTTCTTACTTTTCTAGGCGTAAAACTGAAGGAATAACTCCTTAGATATCGTAAGATACATATATAAATCTCCATGTGGTTGAGTAATACCATAGATAATTAATTCACGGAGGAAAATTGAAGAACTTACCTTTAATTTCTCAAAGCCATGGTTGCCTTTCTTTTTGCTCTTTCACGTGTTTCCTCTTCTTTGGCTGCTGAAGTTTTGGCTAAGAACTGAAGTTCATAGTCACAATACATACATATGTAGGGTGGTTTAGGAGGTGATACGTGTCATCCTCTAAGTTATTGGACCACCGTAACTACGCAACCACTTAGGGGCTGCCATGTGGTAGTGGGGTCCACCCACACCCCCAAGAAGGCAGGTGGGTCACCTTCTTTCTTGAGGTTCTTCCATGTGTCAATCTCTTATTGGATGCCTCGTGTCATCTTGTTCCCTTTCCCGTGGGTTTGTAATCTCGTCCTATTTTCAGAGCCTATGTAATCCATTTTACATAAGCTTAGTATGTCCTTACGTAGATCAAGTGTATACTACTTCTAAATTAGTAGCTTACGTAGGTAAATCAAGTCCTACGACTCATTTCTTGGCCTCCAACCCATTCCATATTCTCACGACTCTATTTCCAATCTTCTCTCTCACGGGGTATCGCATTCTTCTTTCTTTAGAGTTGTTTGAGGTGTGTGGATAGTGGGGGTCTTATGGCCACTTTCAAGAAGACTAGGAAAATGTTTCAAGGTTCAAAAGTATGGGGTGTAACACAAACACACGCAATATACCTGTAACCATGTCGGGAGACTCCTCAACATATTTCCTTTCTTGGAGTGCATAGAACCAATTTTGGCATGGGCCACCACCTTGTTGAACTTTTCAACCTTGAGTCGCTTGACTTTGACAAAGTCCTTCTCTTCCCTTTTTTGTAACACTAGGGCATTCAGAGACCTTGTGCCCGACCTTACCACATCCAAAAAAAGCACCCATACCTGACAAGCATTTTCCTCCCTGGTTTCTCCGTTACCTAAAACACTTAGGAGGAGTAGACCTACTAACACCACCACTTTAGACATTAACATAGGGAACCCTATATTTTTCAAATCTTTGGCTCGGAGCTTGTGAATAACCTAGGTATTGAATCCTTTGGCCTTGTTGAAAATAGCCATTACTACTACCAGATTTGGATTGAGAAAACCCACCTTCAAATTAAGCCCTCTTGGTCTCCCTCAGCTTTCTCTCCTTAAGCTTCATCCCTTCTATTTGTTCAGCATATGTCATGGGCCTAGAAATATCCATCTCTTTGATAAGCAATGTGATACGACTTTCTTTCATCATCAAGTTTGATACTCCCAAAATAAACTTACTTATTTGGGCATGAGTGTCGGCTACCAAAGAAGGAGCATACTTGGAAAACTTTGGGAATTTGAGGGCATACTTACTCTCAATCACATTACCTTGCTTGATATTGATGAACTCTAAAACTTTCGCCTCTCTAAATTCAAGTGGAAATAAACTATCAAAGAATGCAACCTTGAAGTTCTACCATCCTATGGGACCCCCTTCAATCCTTTCTGTCTTCCATTGATTGAAACACACTTGAGAAACACCCTTGAGTTGGTAGGCCACTAATTTCTCCTTTTCCTCATCAACCATGGACCCATGAAACTCTAAAGGGTCATCCTTATAATATCACTAACCCTTGAAGTTGGTTTAGACACATCTAGAGGAATGACCAATCCTTGGTTCACTTGAGTAGTTATGGTTTGGTTTAGCATATAGATTACGGTCTAGAATTCAGCATCAGTAACTTGATCGACAAGAGGAACATTATGAGCTTGAGGGGATTTTCCTTCATTTGCACTAACCCCTCTTTGGCGTGGAGTTATTCTTGGAGGCATTTTCTAAAAATTGCAAAAAACAATTATTACAAGGAAAAGACTTAAGAGTACACTCTATCAACCTACATAGATCTTAAAAGAAGGGAAGATTTCCTAAAATGCCTCATAGCCTCCTACTCATAAATGTGGTGCGCTTCACACCCATGAATAAGAATCTACTTGATGTGGCATGTTGGACTCCCTAGAACACTTCAAAACTGTGAGTTAGGCCCTAGGTGTGACATGACGATTAGAATTTTCGAAGAAACCCTAGCCAATCCTCATAGCATATCATAAACATATATAGGTAATGATAAGAGGAAACTCATAAGAAATCAAAGAACATAATATCACTAGAATGAATCAAGACAACATAGACTACGTACATATATCTAACACGCCTCTACATGACTAGACGGAGACTAGGACATGTTTCTAGATCACACTCAAAGAAAGTAATGATACAACATAGAATAGTGTGAAAAATATCATCATAGTCTATAAATGATAATATGAGGAAAGATAAAATCTATTTTACCTTAAAGCATATGGACTCATCACACAAATCTTCAATAGATCACCAATAAGCAAAATGAAGATGATGGAGCGTCCATCCCTACATTGTGATATAATGTAGGCTATAAATTATGCGTTAGTACATTTGACTATACTAAGTGTGTAGGAAATGTATTATGCGTTATGCGCTAGTACATTTTACTATACTAAGTGTGTAGTAAATGCAATACATAGTAAAACTATGTTGTGTAAATGGCCATTTCAAATAGCATAATAAAAGCGGTAGTAAAATCTTAAAAAGTCATGAGGCCAACCAATACACAATAAACCATAAGATTATTATGTAAAAGTAAAGGTGTACTGACCCTCTAGGTCATTTTTGAATTAAATCATTCCTACCATTGTTTAGAGCATAACTGTAGACACCTCAGGTCATTTATGACTTTCTGATACTGATTATTCATTCACTTGGTCGTTCATTTAGGTTTTAGGCCCATTTTTCTATTTTGGATCTTTTATAACTTGGCAATTGGTATGAGTTTAGGACCATACTACTAGCCTAATTTGGACATTTTGGAGCTGATAAAATAGTTCGAATTGGATTATGAGGTCATTTTCCTAAATTTATGACCAAATACCAAGGCAACTGATATGAATTTAGGACTATTTGGCACTTTTATATTTATAATTTGGCCTATACTTGACTTTGTTCAACATTCTTGGAAAATGCCCTTAGATGAAAATTTTTACAGCGTAGTTAGCTCTAGAATGTCAAATTTGGTCTACAATAAACGTTCGTTCGCTTCTCGAGGCTTCCAGTCTAATCTCGAGGCCCGTTGTGGAGATGGGCTCTAAATGGCAGTTATGGGACCCATTTTTTATTAAAATGACCTTGTATAGAAATTTTGAATATGTCATTGAGTTAAGAATGTCAAATTTGATGGGGTAGCATATTTCATTAGCGCGCACAGGACTCCAAACGAATCCCGATCTTTCTATCAAAATATTTGAACCTGAGAAAACTCAACTTTTTAGCTGACATCTAGTGTAGGAAGATTTGTTCTATGCGATTGCGGGCCCTTGGGCGCATTCACGGATATCCTGGAGTTTCTCTCCACGTTTGCGGAGCCTTGGCTGCATTTGTGGAGGCTTAAGTCTTTTGCCTCCGCATTTGTAGGCCTCTAGCCACGTTAACTAAGGACAAATCTTGGTATTTTAATAAAAGACCAAGTATAAATTTTTTAGCTTCACTTCCAAATTTCCAACCTCGATATCTCCGTCATCACAATCTCAAATTAGGTGATTCAAAGGTCTAAGTTTGAGAGAATTTCGTGGATAAACTGGTGGTGAGTGTAGAATATTAAGGAGAGGAATGTTGTGATGTAAAAAATAGAAATTAGCTACTGATTTATTCATTTTCGGATTGATATTTTGTTGAATTTTTTGAGATTGTATCTTGATCATATGAAATCCATGTTTTTATGGTTTTTGGGGCTAGATTGTGGGATTTTTTTGCATGGAATGTCACTGTATAATTTGTTTGGATTGGGAGAGTTTCATTTTTTGAGAAATCGTTGATCAAGTTGCTACCATTTTAATCTTCTTTTTCCAAAATATGTAAATTTCGTTGTATGCTCGTTCTACAATATTTTCCTACCTCATACTATTTATCAAATTGATTTGTGAGCTTGGGGTGCTGTTTAGAACTTATACTTTTGGGTTAATTTCAAAATTCTGAGTGTGGGTATCACATTTCCTACATTAGACCTCAAAATTAGCACACCTACAAATTCGATAATTATAGTGAAATAACAATTTTATTAATGTTGTGATTCTATTATTGATAGAGTGGTAGCATTCAGAGGCAGCTCGAAAGGGAAAGTTTTTGGTTTCGTGAGTTCAAGCGCACGCGGTCGGCCTAATGTAGTCTACAATTTTCCTCGAATTAGACTGAGCATGTTTAGGCATTTGTATATTGAACTGTGTGATTATGGAGGGGTTCACCAGTCTCACTTATACAAATCTAATATTTAGTAGAGTCTTGCGGGTCAGTGCGGAGACATTTATGACTTATCCTCGGGAGGCTATAGGATGTATTTAGGAACATGTCTCTTTAGTATCACTGTCGTGTAGTGTGTGTCTTATTGGTTTCTGGAAATCTCACTTGTTTCACTCTTTTATAGGATGTATTAGATGTGCTCTGGAGGTAGAGGCCGACCTCAGCTTCATGCCAAGGCTACAGCACCAGCCTAGTATCAAGAGCAGACTCCAAATCCAGAGATGGAGAAACTAGTAGCTCAGTACATCAGTAGTCGATGGGCTCGGGACTAGCCCAGCCACCGTCTGAGCCAGTCGCAGCTCCGTACTTACAGGTAATATTCGCCTAAATTTTGGCTGCCATTAGGGTTATGCGGTAGGCCCGAGCTACAGCCGCTCCATTGCCGCAGGATTAGCCTACACTAGAGGCACCATTCGATTAGCAATTGCTAGTACTCGCCGCTCATTAAGATGATTTAGAGGGCATCATGCCGCTTAGGGAGCAGAAGATGCTCAGGGTGTTCCTTAGTCTATCACCATCGAGGTTTTATGAGGTTATGGGTGAGGATCCCTATGAGGTTTTACTTATTATCCATGAGCGGCTATAGACCTTGGGTTTAGTGGAGTCGAGAGGAGCTGACTTCACCGCCTATAAACTAGATGGTACTATCCGAAAGTAGTGGCGTACATGTTTGGAGACTAGGCCAGTTGGGTCTCCACCGATCACATGGGCTGAGTTTTCAGAAAGGCCTTCTTGGCCTAGTTTATAACTAGGAGGATTTGAGATGAGCTCCGAGATCAGTTTTCATGATTGGATAAGGGATCTGTGATAGTATCAGAGTACGAGGCCCGATTCTATGAGTTCTTTAGGCATGCCGTCATTATTTTACCCACAGAGGAGGAGAGAGTTTGGTGCTTCATCAGAATGTTGAGACTTCAGTTGCAGATTGACACTCATTCTTTAGTCTCACTAGTCCTCTCATTTTTGAAGGTGGTAGACCAACCCACACACTGGAGTAGCTCTGTCACAAGGCTCATAGGGACAGCGATAAGAGAGCTAGATAGGAGGATAGCCATGATGGGCACCGCTTTAGACCCAGAGAGTTCTATGATAGATCTCACCAGAGATTTCTATTGGGTTAGTCCAGCCTCCCATGCAGGCCTTTTTTCATACTTTAGAGAGTGATCAGCACCATCAGGTTAGCTCTAGTATCGGTCCACCTCAGGGTTGAGGTGGTTCGAAGACGTGTTCCTCCAACTGAGGTGGCCGACCTCCTACTTTCAACTGATATTCATAAGGGTTCTATGAGTGTGGGGCGCTATGTCATTTGTCCCATGAGTTCCATCACAGCAAGATAGATTTACCAGCTCCATAGATAAATAGACTTGCTCATGCACCAATACCTCCAATTAGAGGTAGAGGCTAGGGTCAAGACCACAAGAGTGGTCATCAGGGTGCACGAAGAGATTTTCAGAGAGGTAGGACAGGATCTAGAGTCAATGTGTAACATAGAGGAGACCATGCTCACTTCTATGCAGCTCTAGCTAGATAAGAGGCTAAGGCCTCAATTGATGTGATCACTGGTACTATTTTATTATGACACTAGCTTTATTTGATATAGACCCTAGTTATTCTTATATATCCGTATATTATACCTCTCGACTGAGTATGAGACCAGAGACATTAGTTGAGCTATTACATGTTTCAACCTTGAGAAGTGATTTTTTAGTAGTAGATCAGGTCTTTAGATCTAGTGTGGTGACTATTCAGGGGCGTGACAGTAGAGTTGACTTTATTTTACTTGATATTGTAGATTTTGAGTTTATTTTGGGCATGGAATAGTTATCCCTCACCGTGTGGTCTTAGATTACTATGCCAAGACTGTTACTTTAGCCATGCCTGGTATCCCACCGGTGGTGTGGCAGGGCTCTTGTAGTCGCATACCGGGTGGGGTGATAGATTTTGTTTGGGCTCAGAGGTAAGTGGCTAGTGGGTGTTTGGACTCCTTGTCTTATGTTAGAGATGTGAGTAGGATGGGACCTATAGTTAATTAATTACCTATAGTCCGAGAGTTTACAGATGTGTTTCTTGCCGATTTGCCTTGCCTCCCTTCTGACCACGATATTTTCACCATTGATATAGAGCATGATACTCATCTTATTTCTATCCTACCTTATCGTATGATTGGGTAAGGGATTCATTAGGCCTAGTGTATTGCCTTGGGGTGCCCCCGTCCTGTTCATTAAGAAGAAGGATGGTACCATGCAGATGTGCATGAAATAAAGGCAGCTGAACAAGGTGACAGTGAAGAACCGTTACCTCATGCCTAGGATTGATGACTTATTCAACCAGCTTTAGGGTGTCGTGGTGTCTTCTAAGATCGATCTGCAATCCAGCTACTAACAATTGAGTATTAGGGAAGAAGACGACCTTAAGACTACATTTAGGACTCATTACGACTACTATTAGTTCTTGGTGATGTCTTTTGGGTTGACTAACGACCCACCTTTATGGCTGAGATTCCTAGCTTTGTTGGATTGGCAGGGTATTATAGGCGCTTTGTTAAGGGGTTTTCTACTAGAGAGGAACATCTAACTTGGTTGACTCGCCAGGATGTCCTATTTATATGGTTGGAGGAGTGTGAGAGGAGTTTTCTGAGGCTTAAAGAGTTGCTCACCACCGCTCTTATATTGACTCTTCTAGTTGAGAGAGAGGGATTCACCATTTATTATGACACATCAAGCATTAGTTTGGGGTGTGTACTTATGCAGCATAGCCTGGTAATTGCTTATGCATTGAGGCAGCTTAAGCTGCATGAGCACAACTACCCCACTTATGAATTAGAGTTGGCGCCTGTAGTTTTTGCACTTAATATTTGGAGGCACTACCTGTATGGAGTTCGATGCAAGATTTACGCTGATCATAGGAGCCTTTAGTGCATTATGAGACAAAGGGATCTTATTTAGAGGTAACTCCACTAGATTGCACTCCTGAATGACTATGATCTCTCTATTCTCTACCATTTGGGCTAGGCGAATGTAGTAGTGGATGCTTTGAGTCGGAAGGAGGTGAGTATAGTTAGTCTATCCTTTCTTTCTACTGTGGAGAGACCATTAGCTTTTAACATCCATTCCTTAGCTAACCTTATAATTCGACTTAATATTTCTGATTCTCGGTACGTGTTAGCTTATATGGGGCTCATTTATCTCTATTGGACCGAATTCACAACCTTCAGTTCAAGGTTGAGGACTTAGTTGCACTATGAGATTGGGTTTTGGAAGTGACGCTGGCCTAGCCACCTAGGATTCAGAAAGGGTTTTGAGCTGGTGGCCATCTCTGTGTTGTTAGAGTTGGGGGTTTGAGTCAGATGATAATTAGTGAGACTTATGACTCCTGATATTCTATCTATCCGGGCACCGCTAAGATGTATCATAATTTAAGGTGGTACTACTAGTGGAGCAACATAAGGAGAGATATTGCGGGTTATGTGTCGCGTTGTTTGAGTTGTCAGCAAGTTAAAACCAAGTATTTGAGGCTTGGTGGAGAGCTTCAGAGATTACCCATTCCCGAGTTGAAATAGGGGAGCATCACCATGAATTTCATTATGGGGTTGACTCACACTTCCTCCGATCTTGATAGCATTTAGATCATCATGGATAGATTGACTAAGTCAACACACTTCCTTCTCATTTGTACTTCCTACAACGCTGAGAGGTTAGCCAGTATCTATATTTGGTAGGTGGTTTGCCTTTATGGAGTGCCTGTCTCTATCATCTCAGATAGAGGCTCACAATTCATGTCTAGATTTTGGAGGACTTTTCAGGAAGAGCTGAGTACCCATGTCGATTTTAGCACAACTTTCCACCTGTAGACTGATGGTTAGTCAGAGCGTACTATATAGGTTCTCGAGGATATGTTGCAGGCTTGTGTTATGGATTTTGGGGGTCAGTGGGATCCGTTCTTACCTTTGGCGAAGTTTGCATACAAGAACAACTACCACTCGAGTATTTAGATGGCCTTATTTGAGGCCTTATATGGTAGGCATTGTTACTCTCCAGTTTGTTAGTTTGAGTCTATAGAGCCTAGGCCGCGTGGTACAGATTTGATGCAGGAGGCCTTAGATCATGTGAGGGTGATTCAGAATAGGCTTATAATAGATCATAGTAGATACTAGAGCTATGCGAATCATAGGCGTCGATCGTTGAGGTTTGTCGTTGGTGATAGAGTATTCCTCCTGTATTTCCCATGAAGGGCATGATGAGTTTTGGGAGGCGGGGCAAGCTTAACCCCAAGTGTATTGGCCCTTTCGAGATATTGATGACAGTTGGCGAGGTTGCATATGAGTTCACTTTGCCCCCATCCTTTTTAGCTATTTATCCAGTTTTGCATATTTCAATGTTGCACTGGTATGTTCTAGATGAGTCTCATATGCTACAGTATGACACAATTGACTTGGATGATCGTTTGAGCTATATTGAGGAGCTATTTTCTATTTTGTCCAGAGATGTCACACAGTTGCATTCCAGAGCCATTCCTATGGTTAAGGCCCACTGGAGGCATTGTCTAGTAGAGAAGGCTACCTAAGAGACCGACCATGAGATATGGGCACAGTTCCTCAACATATTAGATCCTTTATATACTTCTTGACGATTACTTTTGCGGACAAAATTTCTTTTAGTTGTGGATGTTGTAATGACCCTTTAGGTCATTTTTGAGTTAAAGCATTCATTCCATCATTTAAAGCATTCCTGTAGCGACTCAAAGTCATTTATGACTTGCTCAAACTAACTATTTTGTTGCCTGGTCATTTGTTTGGGTTTTAGACTCGTTTCCCTATTTTGAAGCATTTATAACTTGATAAGTTTACTTCAATCATAACTTCAGAAAAAATGACAACAAAATGGAATTCCTATGGTTCCATCAGCTTTCGAATGGCCAAATTAGGCTAGTAGCATGGTCAGCATAAGTACCAAGGCAATTGGTACAAGTTTAGGACCATTTGACGCTCTTACCTTTGAAATTTGGCCTATAGTTAACTTTGGCCAACAATCTTGGAAAAGAAACTCGGATGAAAATTTTGACCGCGTGGTTAGCTCTGAAATATCGAGTTTGGTCTAGAAAGACCCTTTGTTCGCTTCCTGAGGCTTCCGATCTAGTCATAAGGCCCGTTATGGAAATGGTCTCAAACGAGCACGTGGGTGTGGGACCCACTCTTTATTAAAATGACCTCGTATGGATATTTTGAATGTGCCATTGAGTCTGTAAAATAAAAATTGGTGGGGTAGCATAACTCATTTGCGCGCACAGGACTTTGAATAAATCCCGAGCACCCCATCAAAATATTTGAGCTTGAGAAAATTCAGATTTTTAACTGACATCTGGCACAGAGAGATTTGTTCTTTGCGATTGCAGCCCCTTGGCCGAATTCACGAAGGTCCTGGATGTTGCTCACCGCGTTCATGGAGTTTTGGTCGCATTCTCAAAGGCTTAAGTCTTTTGTCTCCGCGTTTGCGGGCATCTTGTTGCGTTCGTAAAGGCAAAGCTTCTTGGCCTCCATGTTCGCGAAGGCCAAATCTTGGTATTTTAATAAAATACCAAGTACAAATTATCAGCATCAGTTCCAAATTTCGACCTCGATATCTCCTTCATCACATGCTCAAATTAGGCGATTCAAAGGTCTATATGCAAAAAAATTCATGCGGAATCCGGTGGTGAGCACAAAATCTCGAGAGGAGGTATCGTTTGAGGTGAAACTTCAAAATTAGCTACTAATTTAGTCATTTTCGAATTGATATTTTGTTCAATATTTGAAGATTGTATCTTGATCATATGAACTCTGTTTTTAGTATTTTTTAGGGATTTATTATGGGGTATTTTGCAAAGAATGTTATGGTATAATTTGTTTGTATTTGAAGAATTTTGATTTTTGACAAAATGTTGATCAAGTTTCCACCATTTTCATCTTTTTAGCCCGAATTATTTCATTGCATGGTTGTTCTGCATTATTTTACGAACCCATACAATTTATCAAATTAATTTGTGAGCTTGGGGTACTGTTTAGAATCTATTTTAGGGTCAATTGTAGAATTTTGGATGCGGGTCACACATTTCTCATTTAAGACCTCAAAATTGGCCCATCTCTGAATTCGATAATTGTGATTTTATTATTGATAGCATGGTTGCATTCATAGGTTGCTCGTAAGGGAAAAGATCCAGTTTTGTGAGTTGGAGCTCGAGCGGTCAGCCTACAGGTAGACTATGGTTTTCCCCTAATTAGATTGAGCATGGTTAGATAATTATATATTGAATTATATGCGTTCGGAGGGGTTTGAGTGTCGAGCATGCTGAATTCCTAGAATCTATGTCTTAGTCATTATTTCAGGATATTGTGGGACTATGTAAGTATGACTCCTATTAGTTTTGATCATCCATGACTTGTGGTGAATGTAGTGCCTGTGGTTATATGTTTGGAAGCATGTTGGGCCTTAGACTTGTGTGATTTTGGTGCCGTTGGGCCTTAGAACTTCTCCGACATCATTTCGTACATTTACTTCTTCCCCTGCCTTTGGGGTTGTGATCTTCTACTCACATTTCAGTTTACTTATGTTTATCTTGCTCAGTCGGCCTATAATTCCTACTGGGTACCTGTTGTTTTGGTACTTATACTACACTCTACATCTGTTTTCGTAATGCAGGTCCGAGTACTAGCTATCGACGTTAATTAGAGCTAGCTGCTGTCTTGATCGGAGGTGAGGGTGAGCATATTGCATCTTGAATTTACTCGTCTCCCTCTGTATATACATTTTCCCTGTCTTTTTCTTTTTGAGAGAGTTCTGTTTCCGTGGTCCACTTTTGGGACTTGTACTCTTTTACTAGTAGCTCTGTACATGTGACTTCCAGGTTCTAGGAGAAATCTTTTTGGTTTGTATATATTTAGTTACTTCCGTCTGTTCATGTATGCTCCTATTGTTTATATATTGTTTTAGATCATATTTCTAGTCTTCTACCCTAACATCCCATTACTCACAGTTTCAGGATATGGGTTGGCTTGCCTATTAGTGGGTCGTAGTAGGCACCTTCATGACCTAAGAAATCGGGTCGGGACAAAAGGATATGATTAGTTAAGTAAATCATAATAAGAAACATACATATATGGGATATAAATGTAACCAACAATAAGACCATGCGAGTTATAACATCGAATCCCGGTGTCTCCCCATACAACGAAAAAAGGGGAATCTTCTTGCCAAAGTAGACTCCACCCTGCTAGATGGATCATTATGCTATGTGGATCCATTAGCTAGGCCATATTGGCAATAATCCTATGGTTTCAACGTAGTTCGTGGATTAGAGATTGCTACTAAGGTCCCCTTTGGTCTAGCCCCCCACCTTAAAGTCCTCTTGGTACTAAGCCAACATCCCACAAAATAAATATCATTATCATAAAACATACTTGTCATAAATCATAAGCTTTTCATAATCATAGTTCATACTTATCTTGGAAACATAAACTTATAATATGGAAATGAAATCAAGAGCTACCAATTCAATTCATAAAACTTGTTCGTAGGAATAGCTCATTATCATGTGATTCATGTAATGTGGGTGTAGGCCTTCCATCATTATGAATCCTATTTCATAAATGTATCATTAGGGTCCTATGTCACCATTAGGATCTTAAGTCACCCTTTCATGAACTTTATTGGACACTTGAAATTCCATGATCATGACTTATACTTGAAATTAAGGTGAACGTATTGGTTTACAATCAATTGACTTGGAAATCATGAAATTGAGTAGACAACATGCTTAATCATATAATTTATATCAATCATATAAGTTATATAGACCCATACATAATTTATGAAAATAATATCAATTGGAAGTATAATTAAAAATACCCTTCATCCATGTCATGAACCCAAAAGGCTAATGTAGGAAATTCATAGAAAACTCTTTAATTCCATGCAATAATCATTAATTCATATTGAAATAGATCCATAATCATAAATTAAATCATAAATCACGTAATTCAAATTGAGATCATCATAATCATAAAAATACATACTTGAATTAATTGAAAAAGATGAGAATTTATTGGGATCCATAGTTGAAAAATACCCTTGGATGAATACCAACATACCTTGAATAAAAATCTAGAAAAAACTTGAACAAATTTTGAGTTTTGGATGAAGATCTTGATATAATTTTTTAAATGTCTTCATGGTAATTTGAGAGCTCTTGTAGAGAGAGAATTATTTTTGAAATAGATGATTTCTGAAATAATGAATGATAATAGGGGTTTCGGGTAGTTAATATGGTCGAATTAAGTCCTCATAATGCCTCGGTCCATTAACTAATAGGTAGGAAAAAGTCTAAAGTGCCCCTATTTAAAAACTGAAATCGAACGAAAAAACTAACCCAAGTCTGAGATGCAGAAATGGTCTCTGATAGGCCAATTTTGAGCAAATGAGAATTTTGGTAAAATTTAGACCTGGGGAAAACTTGCACTGCGGGGGAGCCTGTTCGCAACGCGGGTCTATTGCGTACTCTTCTGGAAGTGCAATTTTGGAAAAGTATTATTTTCTAAGATACTTGACCTAAATATCCACCGAGGCCATTTTTGCTATGTTTAACCTTATTATATCATATTCCAACCTTCAAAAGCACGGGATATTATAATAAAACTAGAAATAAAAGTAAAAGAAGTTTTTAAAGATAATAATTTAATTATTTCCTAATTTTTAGGACTTCGAAACGAAATAAATATTGTTTATTAATTATTTTCTTTTTTTAGTTATGTAAAATGACATAAACTCTTTCTAAAATTTAATCAACCACAAATACAAATTTAACAGTAATAAATTTTTCATTAATAAAATGAATACACTGAATCTTAATTAACTCTACAAATAATAGAGTTATATATTAACAGTTATAGTAGTTATTAAAATCATAGTAGGAAATTTACAATAAAGGACAATATTTTATAGTTGATCAACTCATTTGGTTTGATATGATAAACATAAAAAGTGAGATCATCCTACCTTAAAATAATTTTTTTAAAAAAAATCATCAGGTAATTCTACTACTAAACACCTAACTTGTTCAAATATTTGACTTTTCTATCCATTGTAGTTTAACCGTAACACATTTAAGATTATATTCATCGTCTTCATAACCGCAGCTCCTGCAAGGATACTATTGAAACACATACCTTGTTAGAATATTTGATTCTCTATCCGTTGTACTCTTAACCCTAGCAGCTTTAAGAATATCTTAACCTTTCTCATAACCTCGTCCTCTACCAAGATACTATTGAAACACGTAAGTTGTTAGAATATTTGACTTCTAGTCTTTACCCTAAAAGTTTAAAGAATATCTTACTCATTTTCATAATTTCAGCTACTGCTAGAAGTTTTTAAAATTTATTTATAACATGATTGTTAACCAGGGTAAGGACAGTAGGAGGGGACTCAGAACACTTCCCAGTTATGATGGGGTTGCATCAAGGATCAGCTCTTAGCCCATTCCTATTTGCCTTGGTAATGGATGGATTGACGCGACAAATTCAAGGTGAGGTGCCATGGTGTATGCTTTTTGCGGACGACATAGTCCTCATCGATGAGACTCGTAGCGGAGTTAACGCTAAACTGGAAGATTGGAGACGCACCTTGGAGTCTAAGGGGTTTAAGCTGAGTAGAACCAAGACAGAGTACCTAGAGTGCAAGTTCAGTGAGACACCTCAAGAGGTTGGCGCGGAAGTTAGGCTCGGGGACCAAGCCATCCAAAAGAGAAGTAGTTTTAAGTACCTTGGTTCTATCATGCAAGACAGCGGAGAGATCGACGAGGATGTCACACACCGTATTGGGGCAGGATGGATGAAATGGAGGCTTGCCTCCGGTGTGTTATGTGACAAGAAGGTGTCACCACAACTTAAGGGCAAGTTCTACAAAGTGGTCGTTAGACCAGCTATGTTATATGGGGCAGAGTGTTGGCCAGTTAAGGTCTCCCACGTGCAAAAGATGAAGGTTGCCGAGATGAGAATGTTGAGATGGATGTGTGGGCATACCAGGAGTGACAGGATTAGAAATGAGGCTATTCGAGAAAAGGTAGGAGTGGCCTCGGTGGAAGACAAGATGCGGGAAACGCGACTGAGATGGTTTGGACATGTGAAGAGGAGAGTCCCAGAGGCACCAGTGCGGAGATGTGAGAGGCTGGCCATGGATGGTTTCAGAAGAGGTAGGGGTAGGCCAAAGAAATATTGGGGAGAGGTGATCAGACAGGACATGGCGCATTTACGACTTACCGAGGACATGACCCTAGATAGGAGGGTGTGGAGGACACACATTAGGGTAGAAGGCTAGTTCATAGTGGTTTTATTCTCCCTGATTCGTAGGCGTATTAACGCACTATGATTTCTGGTACTCTGTTGTATGTTATTTATGGTATTTATGTTATTATCCAATAATAATATCTACTGTTTTTTGTGCTTTGATTATACTATTGTTTGGACCGTTTTCGTTATCTACTTATTTACTCTAATATTCTTGTCTAACCTTGTTCTATACTTTTATTGAGCCGAGGGTCTTTCGGAAACAGCCGTCCTACATTGGTAGGAGTCAGGTCTGCGTACACTCTACCCTCCCCAGACCCCACGATGTGGGATTTCACTGGGTTGTTGTTGTTATAACATGATTGTTATGAGGATAACAATCATGGCTTCGCTGAATGTATGCAAATGTACATTCGAGCTTTTTCACATTGTAACATGTAACGACCCATTAGATCATTTTGAGAACTGAAGCTTTTTATTTCATAAAAGACTCATCCCGTAAAGTTTTAATGGTATTTTGGACTAATTGATAACCATAGTTATTTAGTTAAGGGGTGAATTTAGATAACTTAATTCAATTAGTGGACTAAATTGATAATTTAGTTAATACATTATACCACTTGTTCAATACATATAAAAAATATATTAGTAGAATTTAGCTTTTATTTATTTATTGATTCATGATTAATTACCCTAAATTATAAAAGAAAACAAACAAAGAGGAAAACCATACCTCGGCGCCGACGAAGGGGATTCCACTGTTGCAGGTGAAGTTTTCATTGCATAAGTATTATATCAAGAATGTTAATAGCTATATTAATTTATTATATTGTTAACTTATGAAAGATTTAGGAAATTGAATGTGCATATTGCTATGAACAGTGGGTTATGGATGGTAAACAAAAAAAAAACGAAAAAACGTATATATATAGTTACCATTAAGTTGAACAGAAAGAAGAAAAGTTTTTATTTTATTGGAATACGTGAGTTGCTGATGATGTTTTCATGGACAATTAATATACATATGTGTCCTTAGATCGTAGCCTCTATGAAGTGTCGTAAATTGGCTTATTTTCTTATTATTATCACATTATAATTTAAGTTGGTAGATAGGTAATTAAATGCTGGTGTATTATATTATATGAATACCATTAAAGCTATATTATTTGGAAGAATTAAGACCTAATCCTAGACTTGAGATATTAGTTGGTATCAAAATTTAAGAATTGATTATAGAGTTGGGGTGATTTGTGGGGTCTAGGTTAAACATATATATAATATTGGTGTCTACGGGTTCATTTACTTATGAATATTATATATTTGGTAGATTGAAATTGGTCAGAGGCATGAAAGAAAGAAAAGACATTGGTGAATTAACTTGCTTGGATTTGGTTCTTCAGTTGAGTTAGGTTATGGTTTTATTATACGTCATATATAGACTCTTAATAGTGATTGATATTCATGGAGTAATATGTGTGAAGTTTACTATGCATTTAATTGATGTGGTTTGGATGGTTGATATGTTATTGTGATTGGTCTAAAATCCCGAGGCCATAAAATCCATAATCTTGAACTTGCCCTATCAAAAATGATGTCTTGAATAAAGAAGGTTTGATAAAATATTGTTAATGAAGTGGAATGTAATCATGAAAAATGATAAATTAAATATATTTGGATCGGGTGTCACGTTCCGACACGATATATTTGGATCGGGTGTCACATTCCGACATGATATATTTGGATCGGGTGTCACGTTCCGACACGGTATATTTGGATCGGGTGTCACGTTCCGGCACGGTAATATTAAAGGAAAACAAATTAACATGACTTAATACTACCCAATCTCCAATAACTAATATCCAAAAGAGTGTGATGTGAAGGCTTGAGTCCTCAGGTGTGATCTTGATATTGTTGATTGGTTATGAAATTGTTCATTGTATTGTCACTTGATCTTGTTGGTTGCCACCTGTTAAGTGCTATGGTTGATTTTCCGCTATTATTTATTGCATATTGATTCCTATTTTGAGTCGGCCGATGATACCTACTCAGTACATGTTGCCCTGTACTGACCCCTACGTATATCTTTCTTTGTTTTATTTTGTGAGTGCAGCGAGTCTTCCATCGACTTCGACTCGACCTCAGCTCTAGTCAGTCTCCAATTCAGAAGATTTCAGGGTGAGCTATCCTTCTAGCTCGTGATGGAATTTCTCGGTTATGGCATGGTGTCTTTAGTTTTCGGACACATTTTGTTATTTGTTTATTCTGGTGTTTGATATTTCCAGACTTAGATTTAGAATTTAGATGTCCTTAATGTGATGACTTTCAGATTTTGGGGAACGTCAAGTAATAGATTTTAGTGGCTTTTGTTATTTCTGACTTTAATAAGATTGAGCTTCCGCAGTGTTATCGTGATTTATAAGTTGAATCGTTAATGTAAGTTGGGGTTTGTATCATTGGTTCTCCCACCTAGAAGGTTAAGTGTGGGTGTCACTCACAACCCATTTTGGATCGTGACAAACTTGGTATCAGAGCTTTAGGTTCATCGATCTCATCACACAAGGACAGGTCTAGTAGAGTCTTGCGGAACGGTATGGGGACGCCTTTACTTTTCTTCGAGAGGCTACAGGACTTTAGGAAAACTCCATTCCTTCTTCCTTTCGTGCTATTACTTGAATCCAATTGGTATCTAGGTGATACAAATATGTATCTGACCTTCTTCACTTTACTTTCGCAGATGGTTAGAACTAGACCAACAAGAGCACCTGAGCCAGCCGTTGGGGCTGTAGGCAGAGGAAGAGTAGCAACGAGAGGCCGTGGTAGAGGTCGCGGAAGAAAGCCCACCAGGGGCAGGGTCCAAATAGCTGGGCCAGCCAAGGAAAGAGCAACGATCCCTCCACTGGCTGATGAGGTAGTTAGAGATGATGTTGAGGTATAGGAAGAGCAGGTTCATGAGAGGGAAGCACCACCCCAGCCTACTCCAGAGATGATCCACCAGGTTCTCACCTATCTTAGTGTGTTATCCGATCAGAGACAAGCTCCCCCAGCACCTCATATTCCAGGAGTTCAACATGCAGCTGTTATGGCTCCCCGCATAACTGCGTCTTTGGGGACAAGCATGTTTCCTCAATTGACTACAGGGCCGGTAATGACAAATGACCAGCATGATCTCTTTGTTAAGTTCTTGAAGTTGAAACCCCCAGTCTTCAGGGGTACTGAATCTGAGGATGCCTATGATTTCCTTGTTGATTGTCATGAGCTGCTTCATAAAATGGATATAGTAGAGCGATTTGGTGTTGAGTTTGTGACATACCAGTTTCAAGGAGACGCCAAAATCTGGTGGCGGTCTCACGTGGAGTGCTGACCAGCAAAGGCACCACCTATGACTTGGGCAACCTTTTTTGACTGTTTTATGGAGAAATATATTCCCCGGACCTTAAGGGACAGGAGGAGAGACGAGTTCCTGAATGTAGAGCAAGGGAGGATGTATGTTGCCGCTTATGAGGCCAAGTTTCGTGCCTTAGCCAGATATGCTACTCAGCTTTGCTTCAGTTCAGAGGAGAGAATTCACCGCTTTGTGAAGGGATTGAGGTCAGATTTGCGAATTCCAGCTTTACAGGTTGCTGCTTCAGCAAAATCCTTTCAGGCAATGGTTGATTTTGTGATAGAGGTAGAGGGGGTGAAGCCAGATAACTTCACTAAAGAGACAACATTCAAGAAGTTTCGTAAAGGAGGTGAGTTTAGTAGTTCTTACTCCAGAGGGCAAAGTTCTGGAGATTATTCAACCCGTCCTATTCAGTCTTCATTGCAGATTTCAGATGGAGGACCGTTAAAGACTAGTCAGCCTTTCTCTAACTTTTGGGGTTATCTTCAGTCTTCTTCGTCTTCACAAAGACCCACTCTTGACCCTAAGACTTGTTACGGATGTGGTGAGGCTGGACATATCAGAAAATATTGTCCAAGGCAGAGTCAGGCTTGGCATGATCAGGGTTATAGAGTCCCAATAGTTAGAGGTGGAGGTGATGGCTATGGTAGGGGCCGTCATTCTGGAGGACGTGGTGGCCAAGGTCGTGGTAGTCGCCAGTCCGGTCGGGGTGGCGGGCAGGTTGGAACTACTGGAGTACAGCCCGGCAAGGGAAATAGTCAGACAGGTGACAAAGCCCATTGTTATGCTTTCCCTGGGAGGTCAGAGGCAGAGGCATCCGATGTTGTTATCACAGGTACTCTTCTGGTCTGTGATAGCTTGGATTTCGTATTGTTTGATCCTGGATCCACATTTTCTTATGTATCTTCCGTATTTGCTGATGGACTTGATTTACATTGTGACTTACTTGACATGCTTATTCGTGTTTCTACACCTGTTGGTGAGTCTGTGCTAGTTGAGAAAGTGTATAGGTCTTGTCTTGTGACTTTTGTGGGGAGCAGAACTTATGTAGATTTGATTATTCTGGAGATGGTTGACTTTGATGTAATCTTGGGTATGACTTGGCTCTCTCCAAATTTTGCTATCTTAGATTGCAATGCTAAGACTGCAACATTAGCCAAGCCTGGGATGGATCAGTTGGTGTGGGAGGGTGACTATATTCCCACCCCAGTTCAGATTATCTCTTTTCTTCGTGCTAAGAGGTTGGTGAGTAAGGGTTGTTTAGCCTTCCTAGCACATCTTAGGGATGATAATTCTGAAGTGCCGACGATTGAGTCTATCTCTATAGTTCGTGAGTTTATGGATGTTTTCTCCGCAGACTTACCTGGTATGCCACCTGATAGAGATATAGATTTTTGTATCGACTTAGAGCCCGGCACTCGCCCTATTTCCATTCTACCTTATAGAATGGCCCCGGCTGAGTTGAGGGAGTTGAAAGCCCAACTTCAAGAGTTGTTGGGTAAAGGTTTCATTAGACCGAGTGTCTCTCCTTGGGGTGCTCCAGTCTTATTTGTGAAGAAGAAGGATGGTAGCCTTCGTATGTGCATAGACTACAGGCAGCTGAACAAGGTGACTATTAAAAATAGGTATCCCTTCCCTCGCATTGATGACTTATTCGATCAGTTGGAGGGTGCTTGTGTTTTCTCAAAAATTAATTTGAGGTCTAGTTACCATCAACTGAAAATACGGGCGACAAATGTACCGAAGACGGCTTTTCGAACCAGGTATGGTCACTATGAATTCTTAGTAATGCCTTTTGGGCTTACAAATGCGCCTGCTGCTTTTATGAGTCTGATGAATAGAGTCTTTAAGACATATTTGGATCTCTTTGTTATTGTCTTTATTGATGATATATTGATCTACTCAAAGAGCAAAGAAGAACATGAAGAGCATCTGAGGATTGTTCTGGGATTGTTAAGGGAGAAAAGGCTATATGCCAAATTCTCCAAGTGTGAGTTCTGGCTTGATTCAGTGTCTTTCTTAGGGCATGTGGTTTCTAAAGATGGAGTGATGGTGGATCCCCAGAAGATTGAAGCAGTGAAGAGTTGGGCAAGGCCTACTAATGTCTCAGAGGTAAGGAGCTTTATTGGTTTGGCTAGCTACTACCGCCGGTTCGTCAAGAGATTTGCTTCTATTGCTTCCCAACTGACTAATCTGACCAAGCAGAAAGTTCCATTTGTGTGGTCAGATGAGTGTGAAGAGAGTTTTCTGTAACTCAAGACATTATTGACTACTGCACCGATTCTTGCCCTGCCAGTAGAAGGTAGGAATTTCATCGTTTATTGTGTGCATCATATTCTAGTTTAGGTGCAGTGCTAATGTAGGAGAAGAAGGTAATTGCCTTTGCTTCAAGGCAATTAAAGGTGCATGAGAGTAATTACCCCACTCATGATTTGGAGTTAGCTGCGGTTGTATTTGCATTGAAGCAGTGGAGACATTATCTATATGGGGTGAAGTGTGAGTGTATACAGATCATCGCAGCTTACAACATGTGTTCACTCAAAGAGACTTGAATTTGAGGCAAAAGAGATGGATGGAATTGTTAAAGGACTATGATATCACTATTCTTTATCACCCCGGAAAAGCTAATGTAGTGGCCGATGCCTTGAGCAGAAAAGCAGGGAGTATGGTAAGTTTAGCTCATTTGCAGGTTTCCCAACGCCCATTGGCTAGAGAGGTTCAAACTCTTGCTAATGACTTTGTGAGGCTAGAAGTAACGGAGAAAGGAGGATTTTTGGCCTGTGTGGAGGCAAAATCTTCTTTCCTTGACAAGATTAAAGAAAAGCAGTTTGATGATGAGAAGTTGAGCCGTATTCATGATATGGTCTTGCAGGGAGAGGCCAAAGAGGCTGTGATCGATGAGGAAGGCGTCTTGAGGATTAAAGGGCGGGTATGTGTGCCCCATATTGATACTTTGATCCAGACTATTCTTGCAGAGGCTCATAGTTCGAGGTACTCTATACATCCTGGTGCAACCAAGATGTATCGCGATCTGAGACAGCATTATTAGTGGAGCAGAATGAAGCGTGACATTGCTGATTTTGTTGCCCATTGTCCAAATTGTCAGCAATTAAAATATGAACACCAAGGGCCTGGAGGGACACTTCAAAGAATGCTCATTCTTGAATAGAAGTGGGAAAGGATTGCAATGGATTTTGTGGTCGGCCTTCCAAAGACATTGGGTAAGTTTGATTCGATATGGGTGATTGTTGATAGGTTAACTAAGTATGTTCACTTCGTTCCAGTCAAGGTGACTTATGATGCCGAGAAGTTAGCCAAACTCTATATCCGCGAGATTGTTCGATTACATGGAGTTCCGGTTTCTATCATATCAGATAGAGGTACGTAATTTACTTCTAACTTCTGGAGAACCTTGCATGCCGAGTTAGGTACAAGATTGGATCTTAGTACTGCATTTCACCCTCAGACCGATGGGCAGTCCGAGAGGACAATTCAAGTGCTAGAGGATATGCTTCGAGCATGCGTGATAGATTTTGGTGGTCATTGGGATCAGTTTCTACCCTTGGCAGAGTTTTCGTATAATAATAGCTATCACTCGAGTATTGATATGGCTCCGTTTAAGGCATTGTATGGAAGGAGATGTAGGTCTCCTATTGGTTGGTTTGACGCGTTTGAGGTGAGACCTTGGGGAACTGATCTTTTGAGGGAATCACTAGAGAAGGTGAAATTTATTCAAGAGAAGATTCTAGCAGCTCAGAGCAGGCAGAAGGAGTATGCAGACCGAAAGGTCAAGGACATGGAGTTTGTGGAGGGAGAGCAAGTGTTGTTGAAGGTTTCACCCATGAAGGGTGTGGTGAGATTCGATAAGCGAGGTATGCTCAGTCTGAGGTATATTGGGCCGTTTAAAGTTCTTAAGCGTGTTGGAGAGGTGGCCTATGAATAGGCTTTACCTCCAGGTTTGTCTGGAGTGCACCCAGTGTTTCATGTGTCTATGCTGAAGAAATATCATGGTGATGGAAACTATATTATTCGCTGGAATTCGGTCTTGCTTGATGCGAATTTGTCTTATGAGGAGGAGCCTGTGGCTATTCTTGATAGGGAGGTTCGCAAGTTGAGATCGAGGGAAATTGCGTCTGTAAAAGTTCAATGGAAGAATCATCCAGTTGAGGAGTCCACTTGGGAGATTGAGGCTGATATGCGTGGAAAATATCCACATCTGTTTGTCGAGTCAGGTACCTTTTTCAACCCTCGCTCTTCTCTTGACCGTTCGGGGACAAACGGTGGATAAATTGGTATCTGTTGTAACGACCCATTAGATCATTTTGAGAATTGAAGCTTTTTATTTCATAAAAGACTCATCCCGTAAAGTTTTAATGGTATTTTGGACTAATTGATAACCATAGTTATTTAGTTAAGGGGTGAATTTAGATAACTTAATTCAATTAGTGGACTAAATTGATAATTTAGTTAATACATTATACCACTTGTTCAATACATATAAAAATATATTAGTAGAATTTAGCTTTTATTTATTGATTGATTCATGATTAATTACCCTAAATTATAAAAGAAAACAAACAAAGAGGAAAACCATACCTCGGCGCCGACGAAGGGGATTCCACTGTTGCAGGTGAAGTTTTCATTGCATAAGTATTTTATCAAGCATGTTAATAGCTATATTAATTTATTATATTGTTAACTTATGAAAGATTTAGGAAATTGAATGTGCATATTGCTATGCACAGTAGGTTATGGATGGTAAACAAAAAACAAAAACAAAAAAACGTATATATATAGTTACCATTAAGTTGAACAGAAAGAAGAAAAGTTTTTATTTTATTGGAATACGTGAGTTGCTGATGATGTTTTCATGGACAATTAATATACATATGTGTCCTTAGATCGTAGCCTCTATGAAGTGTCGTAAATTGGCTTATTTTCTTATTATTATCACATTATAATTTAAGTTGGTAGATAGGTAATTAAATGCTGGTGTATTATATTATATGAATACCATTAAAGCTATATTATTTGGAAGAATTAAGACCTAATCCTAGACTTGAGATATTAGTTGGTATCAAAATTTAAGAATTGATTATAGAGTTGGGGTGAGTTGTGGGGTCTAGGTTAAACATATATATAATATTGGTGTCTACGGGTTCATTTACTTATGAATATTATATATTTGGTAGATTGAAATTGGTCAGAGGCATGAAATAAAGAAAAGACATTGGTGAATTAACTTGCTTGGATTTGGTTCTTCAGTTGAGGTAGGTTATGGTTTTATTCTACGTCATAGATAGACTCTTAATAGTGATTGATATTCATGGAGTAATATGTGTGAAGTTTACTATGCATTTAATTGATGTGGTTTGGATGGTTGATATGTTATTGTGATTGGTCTAAAATCTCGAGGCCATGAAATCCATAATCTTGAACTTGCCCTATCAAAAATGATGCCTTGAATAAAGAAGGTTTGATAAAATATTGTTAATGAAGTGGAATGTAATCATGAAGAATGATTAATTAAATATATTTGGATCGGGTGTCACGTTCTGACACGATATATTTGGATCAGGTGTCACGTTCCAACACGATATATTTGGATCGGGTGTCACGTTCCGACACGGTATATTTGGATCGGGTGTCACATTCCGGCACGGTAATATTAAAGGAAAACAAATTAACATGACTTAATACTACCTAATCTCCAATAACTCATTATCCAAAAGAGTGTGATGTGAAGGCTTGAGTCCTCAGGTGTGATCTTGATATTGTTGATTGGTTATGAAATTGTTCATTGTGTTGTCACTTGATCTTGTTGGTTGCCACCTGTTAAGTGCTATGGTTGATTTCCCGCTATTATTTATTGCATATTGATTCCTATTTTGAGTCGGCCGATGATACCTACTCAGTACATGTTGCCCTGTACTGACCCCTACGTATATCTTTCTTTGTTTTATTTTGTGAGTGCAGCGAGTCTTCCACCAACTTCGACTCGACCTCAGCTCTAGTCAGTCTCCAATTCAGAAGATTTCAGGGTGAGCTATCCTTCTAGCTCGTGAGGAAATTTCTCGGTTATGGCATGGTGTCTTTAGTTTTCGGACACATTTTGTTATTTGTTTATTCTGGTGTTTGATATTTCCAGACTTAGATTTAGAATTTAGATGTCCTTAATGTGATGACTTTCAGATTTTGGGGAACGTCAAGTAATAGATTTTAGTGGCTTTTGTTAATTCTGACTTTAATAAGATTGAGCTTCCGCAGTGTTATCGTGATTTATAAGTTGAATTGTTAATGTAAGTTGGGGTTTGTATAATTGGTTCTCCCACCTAGGAGGTTAAGTGTGGGTGCCACTCATGGCCCATTTTGGGTCGTGACATAACAAAAGTCATTCTATCTTCTTCGTCTTGCAACAAAATACATAACATGATTGTTTCCATTGAAATCATTTTGGTGTAAATTGAATATGTTATTTTCAAAAGTAATTTTTAATTCTTTTTCGAATAGCATCTAACACAAGTAATCATTGATAGAAATTTCATATTGACAAAAGAAGATATGCTAGTAAATAGTAGTTATATTAGGAACATTTTAAATGAATACAAATCCAAATATGTGATTTATTTCAAATGAAAGTAGCATATACATATAGGGTTTAACGCATGAAGTGGCAAGGCAGTATGCGATTTAAAATTCGCATGGTAGTGTGTGATTTACAAGTTTCAAGACACTGTGTGACTTACAAGTCGCATGTAACTATAAACCCTAAACCCTACCAATTCTTGTTCTCTTTCATAATTTTGCAGTGTTGAGTCAAATCAGTGTGAATATAAAGCATGACATATTTGACCTTGTGTCACGACCCAAACCAGGCCAAGCTTAGACACGATGATTAAAATTTGAGGGACCGCAATCATAATCCATCTTAGAATACATTGCATACATAAGGTAAAGAATATGATAAAGACAAGCGGAGTTAACCATCACTGGAAAGGGACTAAAGGAACTCAGCTCATTAGACGTCCAAAATCGGACTACATCATAAACCATCTAAACATGCCTCTAGTCTAGTCTTTGATGGGGCTTAGGATAATCTCCTAGATCACCCAAACAATAGAAGAAAGTCAAAGAGATAGAAACATGAATAAATGTTATGTCCTCAATAGGATTAGGACTTACTAACTCCTTGAAAATCTAGGGGACTCTCTAGCCATAAATAGGATGGTCGTAAGTACCGTCCATACCTATATTTTGAGACGATTTAGGCAAAATATACATTAGTACTTTTGAATATAATAAGTACATGAGGTACTAATGAACAAGTAAAAGAGCGTAATCAATATGCCATAAGATGCATGACCAATCATAATGAACATGAGTAAAGCTTAAAAGTGATTGAAACAATAAGAAACTCATGGTCATTGCATATCATAAACCTTTATTATAAACTCATAACTTACATATCATAACTTTAACTTCAACTTGTGTTGTATAAGACCGTTAACCGACATCTAAGACCGTGTGAGCTTTTACATTAAATCCGATAACTCCTGCATCAAAAAAGGGGAGGCTACCTTTCAAGGGCATACTCCATAAGTAACTCAACTCAACATAACTGTGATGTGTCCGGATCCACTAGCTAGGACATGAAGGCAACCTACGCGGGTAACGTAGTTTGGGACTTTAGGTTGTTACTAGAATTCCCTTGGGTAACAAACTGCGTTACCAGACTAAACCCCACCTTGATGTTATGTCGGTTCTTAGTCAATATGCTAACGGAAACTCATAAAATTATGATCATAATATAATAGGAAAAGATAGTAACTACCTATAAATCCACCTTTTAAACATTTAGGAATAATTTATCTAACTTATTGATTTATAAGAATCCATTACTTCGGTGAGAATTGTACTTATCACCATCTTTAAACATGATTATGTGAGAATTTGACTTATCACACCATAATAATTTCTTTGATCTTAACTTTTATCATCATCATAACTTTCATCATAAAATTATAATCTACATTCATAATCATGAAAGTTAACTTTGATCATCATCATAACTTTCAGATCATTTTTAACTTTCATAATCATAACTTGAAAGTAGCTTTATGAATGGACATTCATAATTCATCTCAAAATCATGAAATTCATGTGAAGACATGCTTATAATGATCAATGATAACAAATTGAAATGGAATTTAATCAGCCCAATGTAATTCATCAAAACTAAGGTTCATCATTTAATTGAAATTGAATGAAACTTTGAGAAAACTTTGGGACTTCATGGGTGAAAGGAACCCATGAATCAATTCCCACATACGTTGCTTGAATTCACTAAGAATTGAAGAAGAACCTTGAAGAAACCTGGAAAACCTAGCTTGAATTTAGGGAGAAACTCTGAGAGACTTGAGAGTTCTTGCCTTCTGAATTTTGAGAGAATGAATTCAATAGGAGAAGAATTTGAATATTTATAGACTCTTAAATTGGCGATAAAAGTGTCTGGGTTCATTGAAACGGACTATAAAATAACATAATTATCCCTTATTAAACTCAAATTCATGACTCTACGGACCAACTCCTATAGGTCATCTAAGGGATGCTGAGTCGTCTAAATGACTCATCCTACATGTTTCAGAAAGGTTTGTAAATCGATTCCCTGAAGTTTTGGGACGGGTAAGGTTTATGGCCCATCAACTTTTCTATGGGTCGTCCTTTTAGCTCATTCTGTAGGTCCTAAAAAACTACAATTGGAGACCTCTGAAGTTTGGTTATGACTCATTGTTACGACCCGTAACAACTTCTATGACCTGTCCTGTCAAGTCGTCTACTTGGCCCTAGGAATCTTTGAGTCAAGTCCTATGAAGTCATCATACGGGAGCTTTCTATAGGTTGTCTATTAGAGAACAGACCATAATCATGAGTCGTAGGACCTCCCTTTAAGGTTGGTCCTGACTAACCACCATGACTCCTTCTACAATTCGTTTCTACGAGTCATGGGAACTTCTATGACTTGTAGAGATAGGCGTGAACTTGGGTCCAGTTCAACCAAATGCGCAACTAAATGTGTCAATATATGAACATCTTTAATTAATTCTTTCTTATCTTCTTCAACATGTGCCAAACTGCCCATGGACAATCTATTTAGTACATCAGCAACCACATTTTCCTTGCCTAGATGATACAACATATTCATGTCATAATCTTTCAACAATTAAAGCTATCTCCTTTGCCAAAGGTTCAAATATTTTTGCTTAAACACATAGTTTAAACTCTTGTGGTCGGTAAACCCAATCGACATGGACACCATAAAGATAGTGCCTCTAAATCATAAAAGAAAATACAATCACCGCTAGCTCAAGATCATTGGTTGGATAATTCTATTCATGCTCCTTAAGTTTCCTAGAAGCATAGGCTATTACCTTACCATGTTGCATCAATATCCAACCAAGACCAACCCTTGAAGCATCACAGTATACCACGAAACCATCGGACCCTTCTGGCAAGGTCAAGATAGTAATGATAGTGACACGATCTGTCAACTCTTGAAAACACTTTTCACATGCTTCCAACTATTGAAACTTCACCTTCTTTGGTGTCAACTTGGTCAGAGGTGAAAAGATCGATGAAAACCTTCTACAAATCTCTGATAGTATCCGTATAGGCCGCAGAAACTCCTAATATCTGAAGGAAATAATGGTCTAAGCCAATTCTTTACCGCCTCAATTTTCTTGGGATAAACCATAATCCCCTCGCCGGACAAAATATGACCAAGGAAAGCCATCTCCCTCAACAAAAATTAATATTTTTTGAACTTTGTAAATAGTTGTTCGTATATTAGAGTTTGCAACATAATCCTCAAGTGATTTGCATGATCTTCTTCATTCCGAGAGTAAATAAAATGTCGTCAATGAATACAATCATAAATATATCTAAATATTTCTTGAACACCCTGTTTATTAAGTTCATGAAAGACGTGGGAGCATTGTTCAAACCAAAAGACATGACTAGAAATACATAATGGCCATACCTCATCTGAAATTCAATTTTGGGAATGTCACACTCCATCACCCTCAATTGGTGATAACTGGAATGAAGGTCTATTTTGGAAAAGTAACTTTCCCCTTGCAATTGATCAAACAAGTCATCTATCCTCGGAATTGGATATTTATTCTTGATGGTTACCTTTTTCAATTGTCTGTAGTCAATGCACATACCTAGTGAACCATCCTTATTTCTAACAAACAATAAGGGAGAAACCCATAGGGATATACTTGGTCTAATGAAACCCTTGTCTAACAATTCCTTTAATTGATCCTTCATCTCGTTTAACTCCATCGGAGCTAATTGATAAAGAGGGATAGAAATAGGTTGAGTATTCGAAAAAAGGCCTATACCAAAATCAATCTCCTTTTCGGGAGGGACACTGGTTAGATCATTAGAAAATACATTAGGAAACTTATTTACAATAGAGACTTATTCTAAGATAGGGGCTTTGGAATTTTCATCCCTAACCCTCACAAGATGATAAATGCAACTCTTGGAAATCATTTTGCGATCTTTAAGGCATAAAATAAATTAACCTTTAAACACAAATTTCTACCCTTCCATTCTATGATCGGTTCATTCGGAAATTGGAACTTAACCACTTGGGTTCTACAATAAACATAAGCATAAAATGCATATAGCCAATACATACCAAGGATAGAAATAAAATAAGTCATCTCAAGATCAAATAGATCATATAAAGTAACTTTATGGAAGACCGTAACCGAACAACTTCTATAAATTGTTTTAGCCACAACCGGCTCACCTACGGGATTATAAATAGAGAAAGGCTCTAACAAAGACTTGGGACTAAAATAAATTCTCATGGCCATATAAAGCGAAACAAAAGACAAGTTTGAACCCAAATTAGGCAAAGCATAAACATTATAGTGAAACACCAATAACGTACCGATGACAACATCGGGAGACTCCTCCACCTCTTGCCTACCATGGAGGGAATAACACCTATTGTTACGGTAACCACCCTTTGGTTGCACTTGTACACCTTGAGCAACTTGGACTTGAGAGAGCACATCTTTGACCGTGCATTCCTTAGCATGATGACCAGACTTACCACACCAATAGAACACATTCAATCCAGCTAAACATTCACCCTTGTGGTTCCTACCACATTTCTTGCATGCGGGAGTAACTTGGCCAATAGGAGCACCTCCTTGAATTTTAGGGTTGGGAACCCTATCCTTGTCAACTCTTGGAGTAGTAGCATTAAAAGACCCTTGGCCGAAGTACTTTTGGCAAAAACGAGGACATCTACCACTTTCAGACTTGGCATGGGAATTTTTGGACTCCCTATAATTCACCTTTAGCTTCTCACTCTCTATTTGCTCCTCATAGGTCTTGAGTCTAGATATATCCATCTCCCAAATGAACATAGTCATTTTGCACTTCATCGTGACCATATCCGACACACCTGATACAAACTTGCTCATATGAGCTCTTCAGTTGGCAACCATGAATGGATAATATTTTGAAAATTTAGAAAACTTGAGAGCATACTCCCTTACACTCATACCACCTTGCTTAAGGTTTATGAAATCTTGCACTTTGGCCTCCCTCAAATCTAATGGTAAAAAGTGATCAAGAAACACCTTCTTGAACTCATCCTAATTCATGGGATCTGCCTCTCTAGGCCTCTCAAGGCCTCTCATTTTTCCATTGATCAAACCAAATTTGAGCAACACCCCTTAATTCGTACGTAGCAAACTACACCGTCTCAAACGGGCTAATCCCCATGATCTCAACAATTTGATGATGCTATCAACAAATTCTTGTGGATCCTTATCAACTCTAGAACCCCAAAACTTTGGAGAATTCATCCATATAAAAATCCGAACTCTTATTGCCGCCGTACCCACATTTGGGTTCAGGGGAGCCACCACCTCACGGTTAACTTGAGGCATAATGGCTTGAGCAAGTACTTGAAAGGCTGCTTGGAACTCGGTATTTGAAACTTGATCATTCAAAGGGACATTCAGAGATTGTTTCACCTCTTCAACCATATTTCTTTTAGCGGGGTATCTTCGTGGAGGCATATTCTGAAAATTTCAAAGAACAAGCGTTAGAGGGAAAAGACTTAGCCACTCTACCGTACGACATAGATCATGAAAGAAGTAAGACTTTTCCTAAGACATTTTGTAGTCTTCTATTTATGAATGTGGAACGCTTCACACTAATGAATAAGCAACTACTTGAATCGGCATGTTAGACGCTCTAGGACTTTTCTAAATCTTATGCTCTAATACCAATTTTATCACGACCCAAACTAGGGACAAGCAGCAATACGATGATTGGGATGTAAGGGACCCCAACCATAAGCCATATTAGCATATATTGCATACAAAAGGTAAAGAATATATTAAAGATAAGGAGAAGTAACCATCAAGGGAAAAGGACTAAGGGAAGTCAACATATTAGACGTCCAAAATCGGACTACATCATAAACATCTAAACATGCCTCTAGTCTAATTTTTGATGGAGCTTAGGACAAGATCCTAGCCCCCCTAACAATAGAAGAAATTTAGAGCGATAGCAACATGAATAAAATTCATGTCATCGATAGGATGAGTACTCACAAACTCCTTGAAAATCTAGGGTAATCTCTACACACAAATAAGATGATCATGAGTATCAGTCCCTATATTATGAGACAATTTAGGGAAAATATGCATTACTTTTGAATGTACTGAGTATGTTTGCAACGAAGGTACAAGTAAAAATGTAATCAATATTCCATAGGATGCATGACCAATCATAATGAACATGAGTAAAGCTTAACAATGATTTAAAACATAAGAAACTCATGGTCAATGCATATTATAAAACTTCATTATAAACTCATAACTTGACATCTCACAACTTTAACTTCAACTTGTGTGGGATAAGACCATTAACCGATATCTAAGACCATGTAAACTATTACATAGAATCTGATGACTCCTTCATCGAGACAGGGGAGGCTATCTGGCCAGGGCATACTCCATAAGTAACTAAACTTCAACTCAACTCAACTATGTTATATATGGATCCACTAGCTAGGACATGAAGGCAACCTACACGGGCAACATAGTTTAGGACTTTAGGTCGCTACTAGGATTCCCTTATTTAACTAACTGCGTTATCGGACCGAACCCCACCTAGATGTCATCTCAGTGCTTAGTATATATGCCAGCGGAAACTCATAAAAACATGATCATAACATATTAGCGAATGATAGTAACTGCCTATAAATCCATCTTTTATACATTTAGGAATAGCTCATCTAACTTAGTGATTCATACGAATCCATAACTTCGGTGAGAATTGTACTTATCACCATCTTTAAACACGATTGTGTGAGAATTGGACTTATTACACTATAACAACTTCTTTGATCTTAACTTTGATCATCATTATAACTTTCATCATAAAATAATAACTCAACTTTAAATCATGGAAATTTTCATTAAAAATCATTAAACTCATGATCAACTCATCAAGTCATCTTGAACTTTCATATTCATAACTTGGAAGTAGTTTTATGCATGGGAATTCATAATTCATCTTAAAATCAAGCAATTCATGTGAAAATATGCTTATAATGATCATTGATAACATCTAAAAAAAAATTAATCAGCCGAATGTAATTCATCAAAATTAGGTTTCATAATTCAATTGAAATTGAAAGAAACATTGAGAAACATGGGACTTCATGGTTCAAAGGAAATCATGAATCAATCCCCACATACCTTGCTTAAATTTACTAGGAATTGAAGATGAACCTTGAATAAACGTCAAAATCCTAGATTGAATTTGGGGAGAAACCTCGAAAGACTTTGAGAGTTCTTGCCTTGAGAAATTTTGAGAGAATAAATTGAATAGATGGGGAATTTGAAGAATTTAAAAATTTATAGACTCTGAACTTGGCAATAAAAGTTTTTGGGTTCCTTGAATTGAACTTTAGAAAAGACATAATTATCCCTCATTAAAGATAGATTTATAACCTTACGGACCAACTCCTACGGGTCATCTAAGGGACGATGAGTCATCTAAATGAATCATCCAGCAGGTATGGAAAAAGGTCTAAAAATTGATTCTATGAAGTTTCTGAATGGGTAAGGTTTATGGCCCATCAACATTTCTACGGATCTTCCTTTTAGCACGTCATGCAAGTCCCAAAAACCTGCGATTGGAGGGTCTCTAAAGTTTTTTTACGAGTTATTTTTATGACCCGTAACAACTTCTATGACCCTTCCTGGCAAATCGTTTACTTGGCCCAGAGGAATCTTTGAATCAAGGCCTATGAAGCCATCCTACGGGAGCATTCTATGGCTATTCTATTAGAGAACGGACCATAATAGTGTGTTGTAGGACCTCCCTTTAAGGTTGTTCCTGACTAACACCACGACTTCCTCTACGACTCATTTCTACAGGTCATGGGAACTTCTATGACTCGTAGAGATGGTGTGAACTTGGATCCAGTTCAAGATATGAGAATTTTCTCCTTGTTTCAAACTTTCCGACTTACGGAGTCTTAAACCTTGCGCCTTTAATTTTAGATCTTTCTAAATCTTTGCAGTGTTGATTAGATTCAATACTGCAAGTTTTTAAAATTATGTATATTCAATTTTGAATTATTTTCATTGTATGATTAATTTATCTCAACTTTAAATAAACATAGTTATTAAGTTATAATTTATAATAGAAAAATAACTAATTATTTTTTATAATTATATTAAATTAATTAAAATTATACTTGATTATCAGTGTTATATTTTTTTTTTAAATTGTAGTATTGAATCTAATGAACACAAAAAAAATTTAGTGTCAAAGTCCTAAAGTAAGGCGCATATGGCCATATGCGCCTTACTTTAACATTCATGAATTTTTTGTCCCTTTACATTGAATCCTTGCAGTGTTGATTTGATTCAACACTACAATGTTTTTGAAATTATGTATATCTGATTTTGAATTATTTTTATGGTATTTGATGATTGATCTCAATTTTAATTAAATTAATTTTTTACGTGATAATTTATAATTCAAAAAATACCAATTATTTTTTAAAATAATTATTTGTGATTAATTAAAATTATACTTTGCTATTAGTGTTATATTTATTTTAAAAAATTGTTATGTTGATATCTAATCAACACTTCGATGATTCGGTGCCAAAGTCTTAAAGTAAGGCGCATTTGGCCTTGCACCTTACCTTTACTTTTATAAATTATTGTACTGAATCTTTGCAGTGTTGATTTTATGAAACACTGCAAAGTTTTTAAATTTATGTATATCCGCCTCTTTTATAGTATTATAAATAGACTTCTCATATTTATTTAGAAATGTTGTATTTTCAAACATGCAAATAAATTTAGTTGCAAAGTTGATTTGATTTACTAAAAAAAATAAAAAATAGAAAAGTCCCCAAGGTCCCTAACAAAGTATTTGGGTACTACACTGATTTATGTGAAAACAATTAGTATGGAAAAATTCATCCAGTAGAAAATAAACCCGTTGATATTTATTAAGATTAACAAGTTGCTATACACATCATGTCACGACCCAACCCCGTAGGCCATGATGGGTGCCCGAATTGGACACTCGCGTATACCCTTGCTAGATATAAGCAAACCTGTCCCCCATTTGAGTCACAGTATAAAATATACTAGATAACACCTCAGCCAGTATGGCTATCACGATAGGGGAAAATGTCCCCCAAAACATAAACCATATCATGCATAGTGACAGGGGAAAACGTCCCCCAAAACATAAACCATATCAGCACAACTATGCATACGTGCTTATACAACTTATATACAATCCACATACATTTCTACAGACCTCTAAGAGTATAATGATAACATAAGGCGGGACAGGGCCCCCGCCGTACCCCTGAATAAATAAAATGAATGTACAAATCAAGAGACCAGTAACACAACTAGGCTCCAATACAATGGAGCTTTTCCCAAACTTGCTGGTAGGAGTCCTAAGCTGGTGGGTCTCCAAATCATGCATTTTTACCTGTGGGCATGAACGCAGCCCCCCCCCCAAAAAAAAAGGGGTCAGTACGACATATGTACTTAGTATGTAAAGCATAACTGAAAACATATCTAAAATAAAAAGAGCCAGGGGATAAATTCATTACTTAAGAAAACACTGTAACTGTACCTTGTGAATCATAAAAACATGCATGCTCATATTATAGAATATAGCCGGCCCCTTCAGGGACTTAGTGAAACATATAGGTAGGACCATCATAGGGCCTGGCGCTATCATCACCTTATCACATCACATCACATCATCATATATATATACATACGTTCCCCGACCTCTAGTGAGGGACTCAGTGAGTTGTTCATGTCATTGCATTATCATTTCCTCATATAGCGTACCCGACCCTTTAGTGAGGAACTCGGTGGATAATGCAGTGAACTATGCACAAGTACGGTCCCGACTCGGGATTCGGTGAAAGAAGGGTTATAGTATAGATGAGTAGAGTAGTGAGTAACCATATGCAATTTAAACCATCATTGGAGACTTATTGAAATAATCAAAATAAACTATCGTTTGAAAATTAGGACAATATCCATAACAAGTACCTTTGGAGTGTCATTACGGTTTGCATCAAGGTAGCACTTTTGAAATCATCTACTCGTATCAAGGCGTAATAAAATATCTTTTGGAAGTTAAGAAAATGGCCATCTTAGTGGCTTTGAGAATGGGGACTTCCTTGGGATCACATATACTTCGTCTATTTGTTTCATAAAGTTCATGCCAAAAAAAGAAGATTTACTTTACCTACTTACTCCTTCCCAAGGCATAGAAAAACTTGAGAAGCCATAGTTCAATTATTGGAATAGTTCTAGCTTAAAGGAGTGAATGAGAGTCATGCCTTATACCACAACATAAATTATACCAACTTAGGATGGTTGACACTTTCACATGAATAGAGGCAAAAGGACATACGTTCTAGGAAATTAAAAACATTGGCCATCCTAGTGTAGTTAAGAATAGGAACTTCTTGTAGACTTTAAATATTCTTCGTCCATTGTCTTTCTATGGGTCAAGCCACAAAAAGGAATAGAATAAGCTTTACATACCCTCTACTTTCCCTCATAGAGTCATTGTATACATATATCATACCCGGCCCATCATGAGCTCGGTATGATAACCTTCTCATTGCTTTACCATACCATCACATAATGTATCCAGACTATGATGGGACTAGGTGAGTAATCATAGCATTATATCATCTTACTTATGTCAAATACATGTCAAGAGGGAAGAAGGGTAGCTTTACCAACTTGTACCAAAAACATGCTAAGAGAAAGCTTCACATACCTATTTAAAGATTAATTGAAATCCGTCTTTTCTTGATACCTCCTTAAACTTTTTGAAATGAAATTAATACTAGGGTTAATAGCCTTTCACTTTCAAATATCCAACTCTACAACCAAGTACTGATAGGAGTCATTTCCTATCCATTACCCTCGACTAGTTTTTACTAGTTCCGAAGCTACTGAAAATCGGACAGCATTTTCCCTGAAACTTCAATATCCCTGATATTTAAACTCAGACAAAATATCAACAACCATATTTACAATTAAATCACTTCAACCTTACACAATACAAGCTCCAAACAACTAGCTCCCAACTATGATACAAAAATAGAGTTTTTAATCTTTATTTCGCAAAATCTTTAACCATACCAAACAGAGGGTCGTGTGGATGAAACTAGAATCACCCACACATTTTTTAAAATACATTAAATCCCTGATGCATGCAACCCCACCAGCTGCACCCACAGGAACACAACGACAACACACTACGTGACTTTGATTTAGCTACTGCGACTTTAATTTAGCTTGTTTTTAATGTCAAGAATCCTTGTGAAATTTTTCCACTTCCAGCATCATTTAATACATGTAATATACCTCATAACATCATCATAAACTCCAGTTCGAAAGAGAAACTCTTATCTTGCCCAAAACTCATCAACCTCTTCGAAACTTGCCTCGGAAGTTCCTTTAGCACGCCTAAAACTTCTTGGCTGTTTGGTAACGTTTTGGGCTACTAAAATCCATAAATATTCATTAATAACACCTTCATAACATCGTGGTTCACCTTAGATAATTAATTCACAGAAAGAAATCAGAAGCTTACCTTTTTTTTCCCTCAAATCTGAAACTCTCTCTAGCTTTAGGGTTTCTCTCCTCTTCTTCTCTTTTCTAGAATATTTGCATGAAGTAATAACTTAAGGGATAAGGATGACTAAAATGCATCAACATATATATATATATTGGCTACTTTAAAGGGGGACACATGTCATCCCCTAAGTGGTGACACGTGTCAAGCCCTCATTAGGCCAACACACTCCTCTCCTCCAATAACAGGCTGCCACTTGGCATGTAGGGGTCCACTACCCTTGCTCTAGCTGCTGCCACATAGTACTCCCTCATGCTTCCCTGTGGCATTCTCTCATGGGCTGCCACGTGTCACTTTCTTTTCCTCCTCGTGGGTTCGTAATCTTGTCTTGCTTTACAAACCTATGTAATCCTTACTAAATAACCTTGGTATGTGCTCATGCTAATAAGTATGCAATATTTCCAAATTAGTAGCTTACGCTAATAAGTAGAGTCCTACGACTCATTATTTGGTCTCCAACTTCTCCTGGATTCTTATAACTCTATTTCCAATCTTCTCTACTATGGGGTATCGCATTCTCATTTTCTTAGAGTTGTTTGATAGCATTATAGATTATCCATCTCACATGATAACTCTTAAGAGCTTAAGAGTTCTTAAGAAATCTTAAGAATCTTTAAGAAATGCTAAGAAACTTAAGAGGCTTACGATCCTTGCAAGAAACTCAAGAGCCTTTCAAGCGACTTAAGAACGTGTTCCAAGGTACAAAAGTACGAGGTGTAACACATCATTGAGAGAGAAACATACTCTTCTAAAATGGATGATTTTATTATTTGGGGTGAAATACTTGAGTGGCCTGTTTTATATTCTAAGAGGTGTGATTATAAAGTTTTATGTCGCTGGCATGTTTGGTGATTCCATAGGCAATGTCTGCAACATATCAAACATGCAAGTACAGGGATGAACCAGTAGTTATTGAACACTTGTCGAAGGAAATTGATAAAATATATAAGTATTACATACCTTTCATGCATTATACAATCTTAAATATGAAGGAGAAAATGAATAAGAGAACTAGAATTAAGCTATTCGAAGATCAAAATATACATACAGATTCTACCTATCGTGTATATCCAATAATTAACAAATGGCTAGGTCTAATAAAGTATTTACTAGAAATATTAAATTTTGGTGTGCGGTATTGTTGTATAAATCAATTATCTTTGATTGAACATACACAAGATAGTAACTCAAATTGGGATATAAATGATGAAGTTGAAATTGTTCTTGAAACTAATAAAGAATAAAATTATGATTATCAAATGATATAATTATTATTTTCGATTGTTTACCTTTACTAGTGTAGAGTGTAAAGTATAATGTACCTATTAATGTTATATGTTAAAATAAATGAAACTCATTTATAATATTAAATAGGTTATAAATGTAGAATGAGATTATAAATATAAACATAAAAGTAGTTCAATTTTTAATTCACAAACATAAACATAATAATTTAACTACAAATATATTAACAAAGGATTTCTAAGAAGACCACGAGCCTTGGTGTGTACCGTTTACTTGCAAATTCTACACTTTCTTGACATGTGAGCTGGAACAATGTCCATATAATTCTTGTACATGTTTTTCATTATTGACCAGATGTCCGCAAATATTTAGTATTTTCAACCAAACAAAATGAGGTAGGCGGCCAATAAACTTGATCCTCCACGGGGGTAAAAGTACCACCAATGTACGTTCGATTGTAATACTTTGTGGTGTAGTATTTACTCATATAAATTTTTGACTTGATTGTAAGGTCCGGCATGGTTTAAAGGTTGGAATGTGTCATACTAGGTTAAGGTAGGGGAAAATAACTTTGGAGGACTCTTTTTATCTCAAACTCGATGACTTCTAATTGTATATATAAATTAGGATCAATTCCTAAGTATTTAAAGAGTGTTAAATGTGGTGTAGGATAATAGGTGATCTCTAACACCAAGTCGAGTTCATAGAATTTTTATCGGCTAAGTCTTCGTATGAGTTCGAAATAGGGTCAACTTAAAACGCCCATATCTCCTAGTCTATAATGAATTAGGTGTCCCGTTACCTGTCAAATTTAAGATATTTGAGTTTTCTTTCCAACGCTACAAAGATTGATTGTTAGAAATTTGGAGTAAAAAGCAATTTCCTCTTAACGAGAAGGGTATATTCTAAGTCCGCATTGCGTACTTAGTCAATCTTGGCTCAAATTGGAATTTTAGAAAAATATGAACTATGGGGGAACACCTCCGCGTCGCGGACCTGTAACCAGTTAGTTCAAATTTTAGCGAAAATTTCTACTTTCAAGTGAAACTTGAATAATTCCTTCAACGTATATAGGCGAACTTGGATGCGTTTTGGGGTCATTTTTTGCAGTCTTTTGGCTCCCCAAAACCCTAAACTTCATCCCCTTCTCTCTCAAATCATCTCCACCAAATTTGCTCTCAAACTCAAGGATTCAAGCTTCCTATTGAAGAGCTAACATCAAGATTTCTTCAAGTTCTACCATAAGGTATGTGGATTTTCATCCACATGTTCTTCCACCCATGGAGTCCAAATGTTTCTCAACCTAGCATTTCAATTCAAAATGATGAAATCTTATAGGCTTATACATGATGGTTCCAAATGCATAGATAATGGTATATTTTAAGTTTATTTACTCCTATTGATATATATGTATATTGACTCTCAATTTCAAGTGATAAATTTTTTATGGGTTTTCATACAATATTTCCAAATGTATAGATTCTTGAATATTTGAAGTTTATTTACCTATACTGACATATGTTGATTCTTATTTACATGGAATGGATGGTTTATCAAGGTCCTTATAGAAGGCTTGAAAGTAGTTTTAAATTATATTGGTGGGTTATTTTAAGATGTTTAAATGATAAATTCCTTCACTTTCATGCATGCTAGCAATGATTTAAATGACTTGAAAGTTGATTGAAATGAACCCACCTAGTTTCCTATGATAAAGTAAAGTTGAAATGAAGTTTGACTCCAATGAATGTTATGAAGTAAATGCTTATAAATGGGATTCTTTATGAAATGATTGACTGATGAAAGGACATCTTAGCCAAAGTAAGGTTTTAATGTGAAAGAAAAATCTTCACATTGAATCAAATGAATTGTTTAAGGTTATGATATGACATGTATGACATCCCTATAGACCGTCAATGCTTTTGAATATTTTTTCCAAAAATGAAGGTATGATTAACATGGTACCCAGAATACCATTACTGATTGTAGACCTAATTTTCTTATAAATCAAGGTTCATTAGTAGAACAGTAAATAGGGCATGGCAGTTATAATGATATTATAAACCAAAGGTTTTAATGATATAATCCATCGATTGACATTTTAAATGTTAAAGTTATTTAATGCTTATGTTATATTAATGTTTAAATGTTATTTTGTGGGATTTGACCTAGCAATGAATCTAGCATGTAGATGGGGACTCGCGCGAAGGGGTTCTTAAGTAAAGTCTCATGTTGCATTAAATATGTACCACCATAGGAGCCCTTGTCGGCTAGGCCTTTGTAGACCTCAAATGTTAAAGTTAAAATTAAATAATGTTTAAAGTTGATCGGATTTCTACCTGACACTCCTCGTGCCAACATAGGAGAATATGTTGAATTCTATATAATAACTCGCGTGATTTTAAAATATCGGTTATGGTCATCTCCACATAAATAAATATTTTAAAATATTATGTACATGATTGATTATGGATGCATTGCATTATCTTTTATATTATGCTAATGTCCTATTGATTCTATAAAGTCATGCATGCCTACATACTTAGTATATTCAAAGTACTAACATATATTTTTGCCTACATGATATCACCATATAGGGACCGGTGTTCCTCCTTGACCTTCTCCACGTGGCTAGATCGGATTAGTGTGAAGATCGCTTGTGGTGAGTTCGCATATTTCGGGAACAACATCCCTTTTATTCTAGCCTATGTTATATAGAACATTAAGACTTCTATTAAGACATTTCTTGATACATATTTTGAGGATGATCTGGGGAAATGTCTTAGCACCAGCTAAGTCTTTAATGTAGAAGGTATAGTTGGATGTAGAAAAAGATGTTATATTGTCTTTGACTCTTATTAAATGTGAATCCCCTTAGTCCCTATATCCCTTATGTTTCCGCTTGATTTGTTTATCATTACTAATGAAATTCTTAATGAATGCTTGGGTGAGGTACCTCCGGGTGTCTCATTCATCGTGTCACGTATAAGACCTAGGTTTGGGTTGTGACTAACTTGTTATCAAAGCATGAGGTTTTGAAATTGTCCTCGGATTCCAATATACCATGTCAAATAGAGTCTTTATCATGGCTGTGAAGCACACCATAATTATGAATATGAGACTATGAGCCATTTAGGAAAGTTTTCCTTTTTTTATGATTCACATCTTTCCTTAAAGTTGTCCTAAGATTTCCCTTATATAACAAATTATTTCATGTTCTCTAGATAATATATCAAAGAAGAGTACCTTCACCTAGAGTAATGGATGCTATCAAGGACCAAGTTACTCTGGTTTCGAAGGCTCCAGTTCAAGGAGGGGTTGATGCTAATGAGAAACAAATCCATAATGACCCTTTAGCCAAAAAAGTGACTAATGTAGAATTTTGTGATGCCATCATGTTATTGACTCAAACTGTGACTGCTGAGTTGAATAAACAAAAAGTGACTCCTATGAGCGCGGGTAGTAAAAAAAGGAAATGGGTGAACAAAAGAAATGTTATAAGGGAGAAATATAGGGAATTCAAAAGGAAGTGGACCGATAGTAGTTTATCTTGTGTTAATTCCCAGTGTCTAGGCCTAATAATGAAGAACGTCCCTTTCCCCCCTGTGAGAGGGGTGGTAGGACTTACTAAGGATAGGGCATGGCCGGTAAGGCGGTTGCTTGGATGACTAAGAAGGTATGGATTGAGGATGGATCATCTTTTGATAGTGATTCAGTGCCTAAGTATCAAAAGGATAGGTTGCCTAACCCTAGGTATCAAGGTGATAATGATAGTAGTCAAACTTTTCTCGCATGCCAAAAGTGTGGAAGGTGCTATTAGGGATATTGTTTAGCCGGTTCAGGTGTATGTTTTGGTTGTGGTGCAAAGGATCATAAGTTGAGGCATTGTCCATGGGTTTCTAAGAATAATAAGGATAGTCATTGACAATCTCAGCCCTACCTCTTTGTGGGTCCCAAAACTTAACGTGGTACTTTATCGGGTAAGTGTAAATTCTCTTTTTGAAATGGTAATGATTGGTATGGATTGGTTCCATGCATCTTATGCTTCTATAGATTGTAGAACTCATTGAGTCAAGTTTCAATTCCCAAATAAGTCTATTATAGAATCGAAGGGTCATGATTCAATAGTTAAGGGTTGGTTATTTCTTGTCTTAAGGCCCGAAAGTTGAATCTAAGGGTTGAATTTATTATATTTTGTAGGTTAGAAATGTTAACTCCAAAATTCCTTCTCTTGAGTCGACTCCCATGGCTAATGAGTTTCATGACATGAGTTTGCATTCTCATCGGGTAAGGCCAATGTGTGGCAGGTGTACTTAGTAGGGTGTTTATGAGAGGCGTGGCTCAGGTTGATGAATAGAATAAGGAGTTGTAAGGAATGTTCATTGGTTGGATAGATTGGGGGTGAGGTTGAGTAATTCCAGTTATGGTGGTGTAAATTGGGTCAGAATCTTCTTTGGTAGTAGATGTTAAGTCAAACAAGACCTTGATCCATCATTGGTAAAGTTGTAGGAATTGGTGGGAGATAAGAAAGTAGAAGTCTTTTCCCAAGGGGGAGATAGAGTACCTAGTTATCAAGGTTAGTTATCTGTTTTGAGGTTGATGATATTTGATGAGTCATGATAGATAGAGAAGGAGTAGGTGTTCAGTATTGTGATGATTGAAGTATGCCTATTCCATTTAAGGCTATAGATGTAGAGGAATAGATAGAGGGGATCTTGTTATGTGCAATAGATAGGTAAGAGTATATTGGTGTTCTCTTGGTAGGAGTTAATGAAAATATGGATGTAGAGATGTTAAGGTCGGCATGAAAATTCTTAGGTGATTATGAATTCAAGGGAGCCATAAAGTTGTTAAAATGGTAGGCTTGAATACGTGGTTGTAGGTATATAGGGGATGGTAGTAGGGTATTAATGACTTCCCATTAAGGGTTTCAAATGAGTTTATTAGAATAATTATAGAACTAGGCTTTAATGTGGTGTTGATGGCATATGGGTGAATGTACGATGTATTGGGTGTTTTATTATTAGGTCTCGAGGTTTGTGGAATATGGTAGTAAGGGGTAGTACTCTTCAGATAAAATTTTGCTATAGAGGTGTAGGATCTTGAGGTATATTGGTATGGTGGCCTGTGAACTTGATTTTTCATTGGAGTTTGCCTCGGTTCATTCGGAATTCCATGTGTCTATGCTGAGAAAATATGTGGGTGATCCTAATTCCATTATTCCATTGGAAGTAGTTAATTTTGAAGAAAGCTTGACCTATGAAGAGGTTCTGGTTGAAATATTAGACCGGCAAGTTAAGAGATTGAGGAATAAAGAAGTTGCATCCGTTAGAGTTCTTTGGAGAAATCAACAAGTTGAAAGCGCTACATGGGAAGTGGAAACAGATATGATGAAACATTACCCTCATCTTTTTCATTCTACTCAAGCCTAAGGTACTACGTTATTCATACTCAAATGCTTGACTCATATGTTTCAGTTTTCTTAAGTCCTCATATGCATGCATGTTCACGAAGTTAAATTTTAAAGTCATGTTTTATAATACGTTTAGAGATCTTATATTTTATGCATTGCAAGTATCTTTTTGTTTATGTTGGAAGTGGAAAGATGTGAATATAGATTTTGTAGTGGGTTTGCCTCATACCCGGAAGCATCATGATTTGATTTGGGTAATTATTGATAGAATGACTAAGTCATCTCACTTTCTACCGGTTAAGACTTCCTATAGTACTGAAGACTACGCCAAGTTATATATTCGAGAGTTGGTGAGGTTGCATGGTGTGCCATTATCCATTATTTTGGATCGTGGTACCCAATTCACTTCTCACTTTTGGATATCATTTCATAAAGGTCTCGGTACTAAGGTAAAGTTGAGCATAACATTCCATCCTCAAATGGATGGGCAAGCCGAAAAGACGATTCAAACACTAGAGGATATGTTAAGGGCTTGTGTGTTGGATTTTAAAGGAAATTGGGATGATCATCTACCGCTCATCGAGTTTGCCTATAATAATAGTTACCACTCAAGTATTAAGATGGCACCGTTTGAGGCTTTGTATGGGAGATGATATAGATCACCGGTTGGTTGGTTCGAAGTAGGCGAGATGGCCTTGTTGGGCTCCAAGTTGGTAGTTGATGCTTTAGAGAAGGCGAATATCATTATAGAAAGGTTGAAGATGGTTTAAAGTCGTCAAAAGTCCTATTCCGACACTAGAAAAAGGGATTTTGAGTTTAATGTAAACGATTGGGTGTATCTGAAGGTTTCACCCATGAAGGGTGTGGTTCGATTTGGTAAAAAGGGTAAATTAAGCCCTAGGTATGTAGGGCCTTATAGAATCGTGAGATGTGTTGGCAAGGTTGCATATGAGTTGGAATTAACATGGGAAGCGGAAGCAGATATGATTAAGAGATACCCTTATCTTTTCCCCTCTACCCAAACCTAAGGTATTAAGTTTTCCTTGCTCAATTACTTGAAATCTTTGCATCTCAACTTTTCTTGTCATATGCTTGCAAAATTATGAAATATATTTTAAATGATATTTAAATTACACTATTTCATTAATGATGGGTTGTTGTTTTATACTCTACTCTACTCAAGCTAAGTCTTTTCTCATTCGAGGACGAATGTTCCCAAGGGGGAGATAATGTAACATTCCCTAAAAACGTTGTATACGATATTTCAATTCTCGCCTAAAAATGATACAGCCTCTGTATTTTGAACATAACTTTTAATATAATTTTCCATATTGAGTGATTCAAATTTGTGAGTAACCACAAGTTCATTACCTACAACTTTTGTGAAGACCATATTTTATGTTTCAGAGGTTAAGTAGGTCAAATAAATTAATTATTGTAAGATAGGATACTGTGACAGAATGGAGTATTTATAAAAGCAAAATCATATCTCAATGTAGGATTATCCAAATTGGTTGATTCTTGAACTATATGAAACTAGACTTCCATATCTACAATTCTTATGAATACACCAAATCTTAATAAGGAATTTATCTTATTCAAACGTAGCTCCGAAAAAATGTATTCTATTAAAAAGAACTCATCTCACCTACCATAGAAAGATCTAGATACATTTGAGATCACTCATGACATCAATTGTCCTCCATTTAACATCACCCATGATATCACAATTTTCTATTAAATTTTCAGATTTTTTCTTTATAATTATTTTATTTATTGTTAGGTCCCTCCTCCACACCTATAAATACCTACCTTATTTCCTCATTTTATTCATCAAGCTTTCTCAAGCAACTCTTCTTTCTATACACTTCTTTACTCATTCTCAAATATAGTTTTAGTTCTTAGTAGTGAAGAAATACTATTTCGGTGATTCATATACTTCGGGTAGTACACAAAACATTCTGGCGAGGAGAAAAGCTAGGACTCAAGTGTGTTCATTAAGTCTTTCGGTTCTGACTAAAGCTTCAGATTCGAGGTATGTAAGGCTTCAATGAGAGTATTCCTTCCACTCTCATTCCTAAAGTATATTAATTATATGATAAATTATATTTATTTATTTTAAGTTTTATTCTAAGTTATGTGGGTGTTTATCCATGAGTTCTTCCACCCATATAGTCCAAAAACTCTTTCAATTAAACCTCTTGATTTCAAGTAATATTTTCTTATGGGTAATTCTTATTTATTCTTAATAGCATGAATCATGGTTAAACTAATAATTATTAGTCTATTTTGATGCAACAGGATTTCATATGTATGAATTGATGGATTGGAAGTAATTTATCTATTTATCTATTTAAAGGTTCTTGAAATTCATGGTGGGTTGGTTAAAACATGATTTTTAATTAATGGATTTCAATGTATTTATGCATATTTATTTATATATATGTTTGCAAGTTAACATTATTTGAACCCACCTAGTTTTACTATATTTTCATTAAAGTTTGACTTGAAAGCTTTGACTCCAAATGAGTGTTTATGAAAGCAATATCTATGATCAAAAGGGAGTCTTATGAAATGAATGAATGATGAAATGATATGAATGATGGATTCTTTATACAATAAGGACAATTCTTGCATATTTGAATTACCAAATATTTTAATGAGCTATTCTACCGAATATGATATTTTGAATTCTCAAGCTATATGCTATGACTATTTTGAAGTATTAAACTATTATGTGGGATTGGCTTATTACCGAATGGGTCATTAAGGTGGGATTCGGTAAGAGAATCCTAGTAGCAACCCCTTGTCTCATTAACTATGTGCCAACATAGGAGCCCTTGTAGGCTTAGGCTAATGGATCCATGAAAGCCCTTAAAGTTAAAGTTAAAGAAATGAATGAAGTTGACAGAGTTCTACCTTGCATGTAGTCTCCCCATCCAACGTAGGGGGTTATATTAGATTCTATGTAATAGCTCGCATGGTCTTAAATGTCAGTTATGGTTATTTTCCCATAAAATGAATGTTTTAAAGGATATCTATATGATTTATTATGCATGCATTACATTATGTTCCATATTACATAAATGTTATAATGTTTCCTCAATTTTCATGCATCCTTACATACTTAGTACATTCAAAGAACTAACGCATACTCTTTTGCCTACATGATATCACCATTAGGGACCAGTGCTCCTCCTCGTTCTCCTCCATGTGGCTAGTTGAGATTTCGTTGAAGACTACATTTGTTGAGTTCCCATGTTCTGGGAACAATACTCTTTTATCTTTCTAGCTTATGATATATTGAGATATTTTACTATCGCATTTCTTCTATTATGATTGAGGGTGATCTAGGGACTTATCTTAGCCCTGTTAAATCTAATAGTTAGAGGTATTGTTGGACATATGTAAGTTAAAAATTTACTATTATAATTTCTGCTTGTTTATTTATCATCATTACTTATGAAAGGCTAAAAGAATGCTAAGAAGCTTGTTTGAGGTACTTTCGGGTTCCTCATTTGCTATGTCACGTCTAGGCCCTAGGCTTGGGTCGTGACAAGTACGAAATAGTGTCAACTTCAAATGCACATATTGCCTAGTATATACTAAATTATATGTCTCATTACCTATCAAATTAAAGGACTTTGATTCTTTTTTCCAACACCACCAATATTGTATTGTTTGGTATTCAGAGTGAAAAGTTATGTCCTCTTAACAAGAAGGGTGCACGCCAAGTTCACGTCGCAGACTTGGTCAATCTTGGCTCAAATTTCAATTTTGGAAAAAAATAAACTATTGGGGAACAAATTACTTCAAAATTTAACAAAAATTTCCAGTTTCAAGTAAGGACAACTTGGACAATTCCCTGAACATATATAGACGAACTTAGATGCATTTTGGGGTCATTTTTGCAATCTTTTGCCTCTCCAAAACCCTAAACTTCATCCTCTTCTATCTCAAATCATCTCCAACAAATTTTCTCTCAAACTGAAGGATTCAAGCTTCCTATTGAAGAGCTAGCATCAAGATTTCTTCAAGTTCTACTCTAAGGTATGTGAGTTTTCATCTATGGGTCCTTCCACCCATGGAGTCCAAATATTTCTCAACCTAACATTTCAATTCAAAATGATGAAATCTTATGGGTTTTTGCATAATGGTTCCAAATGTATAGATTATGGTATATTTTAAGTTTATTTACTCCTATTAATATATATGTATATTGACTCTCAATTTCAAGTGATGAGTTTTTTATGGGTTTTAATATAATGATTCCAAATGTATAGATTCTTGAATATTTCAAGTTTATTTACATATATTGACTTATGTTGATTGTTATTTACATAGAATGGATGATTTATCAAGGTCCTTATATGAAGGCTTGAAAATTGTTTTAAATTATATTGGTGGGTTGTTTTAAGATATTTAAATGATAAATTCCTTCACTATCATGCATGCTAGCATTGATTTAAATGACTTGAAATTAATTGATATGAACCCACCTAGTTTCCTATGATAAAGTAAAGTTGAAATGAAGTTTGACTCCAATGAATGTTCTGAAGTAAATGCTTATGAAGGGGAGTCTTTATGAAATGATTGACTGATGAAAGGGCTTCTTAGCCAAAGTAAAGTTTCAATGTTAAAGAAAAATCCCCACATTGATCAAATAAAATGTTTAAGGTTATGATATGACATGTATAAAATCTTTATAGGCTACCAATGCTTTTGAATATTTCACTATGTTCTTGAGTTTTTTTCAATATTCACTGAACCATTTTTCTACACCAAGAGGCCAAGGTATATTTTTTTCAAGCATCATCAAGGCCAAGGTACATGTTGTCATAAAATGATCAACCAAAGCCATAAATTTTATGCGAACCATAGCACACGCTAGTAGCCCTCTTGCTTTTTTCAACACACCATTGTACGAATTAAAGAACTCCATCTATGAATGCCATCAAGGTACATAGTTCATTTCTCTTGGAAGATCATTTAACCACCTGTAAGCTTCCATTCAATGCTTTAATTTATTTCCTCTTTTGTAGAATACTTTTTTCTTGGTACTCTGTAGTGGCATACCACATTAAAATTTCAATTTCTCTATTTAAAATATTTTTTGTTAAATATTGCTTTCAGATAGCGAACACAAAATATGTGATAAGTCATTGGCGGTCGGAACCAATTGAAAGATTGAACACATTTTAAGATACCTTGATGGCAGTCAAAAATAAGGCTAATCTCTTTCCATGCGCCAACAACATGCCTCTATAATAAGGTTAGAAACCATGACAAAGATTCAAAGCTCTCATGGGCGATTAAAGAATATGCAAGTGGCAAAATATTTCTACTTACATCAATAGTAACGACAATTAATAATTTGATATCATACATGCCATAAACATGAGTTTTGTCTATTGAAATGACAGGCCTAACAACTTTTGAAGCCATCAATCCATCCTTTAAAATGCCAACATAAGCACTTAAAAGTTTGCTCACCTTGCATCACTATTGAATGGTACTCCGACTCATCAATGGTACATGGATTAAAAAATTTCAAAGTTGTCATATATCCAAAAAATTCCTTAAATATTTTTCAAAGTCTCCATTTCACCAAAATAATGGCCCTTCGTCGACCTTTCTGGGCTTTTCGATATTTGGGAGCATAGTGGTGCAATCTTTTAATAATTTATTGCACCATCTTTATAGAAATATTGAAATTCTCAATAACATATGGAATCAATTAAGTAGAAATCATGGTGCTATTTTTTATGTAATAATCCTCCTTATATTAATCTAGATTACAAGTATGGTTGATCATTTTTCCTGCCTTTTACACCACCTCCAATCTCTCAAAAATGAATCATCCATTCACATCCCGACATGTACTTCTTGTAGATGACCTTTCAACTTTTTCCTTTAGATTAGTCACACAATAACTCCATTCCTTTAGCAATATTGTACATTCTCACCACCAACTTTATTTATTTTTTATTTGTAAATAACATACCTATGTGAAATGATACAAAAAATAAATTCTTAGTTACATAGATAAAATATTTATTATTTATGAAAATAATTTTATGTTACATAAATCAAACCTGGCTCAATATGTTCAGGATTATTTTTATTCCATAGTGGAGCGCTATCAGAATTGTTAATCCCAAAATCATCAACAACTTCCATTGTATGGTCTAACTATGGAATGGCTATGAAAGAGGAATTAACAGCAGAGGTACCGGTGGGTGAAATCTTTACATTGACATCTTCTTCTTCATCATCATCAATAGTTTTATTGTCGTCAGTCGAATCATCTTGTGAAGGTTCACAAGCAACTACATCATGTAGTTTATCATTATTAATGTCAACTACTTGTGTAAGTTGAGTGACAGTACCTCAAAATTCATTAAACATTCAAAATTAAAACAAATGAATACACCAATTACAAATAAAAGTAATTTAATTAATACACGAAGTACAACAAAATGTGCTTAATTAATATTTTAGAAAAAGTGAATTACATATCCATAGCCTCCAATGGTGAAGAAGGTGGTTAACTACATCCATTGCTTTGACGAGCATAATGGTTCATATTCGCTTGAACAGGCGAATTTTGATAGTGTGTTTTATTCACACTGATAAATTATTTACCAAAACTAGAGAAATTAATTGGTTGCCAATCAATTGCTTCCATTAGTTGTTTTTCGACCAAAAGAATCTATATTTAAATTGGATTCACAATTATCAAACTCGCTATTAGTGGGTTCAAGAATGATTGTGTGATACCTCAAAATCTCTATGCTAAGATTCAGAACGTTTTTCGTATGCGTATAGGCATGAACTCGAAGGCTTCAAATTATATATATGATCTATGATTGATTAATAAGTATTTGAAGTATATTATATGTGATTTAGGGTCATAATGGATCCCAAAAATTAAGCCAAGTCAAAAGAATTCCTCTCGGCTAAGTTTTCGAATGAGTTGGTATAAGGGTTAGCTTCAAATAAATATATATCCTAAATTATGATGAATTGGGTGGCCCATGACCTATCAAATTAAAGATTTTTCAGTTTTTTTTACAATGCCACCAAGATTGTATTTTTTTGAGTTCGGAGTCAAAAGTTATGCTTGGTCGAACAGAAAGGACCTGCAGCGAACTTTGGCTGATTTCCAGATTTTGTAGGGGTATTTTGGGAAAATTACCTAATACCTATATATACGAACTTGGAATATTTTGGGATCACTTTTGCAGTCTTGTCACCTCTAAAGAACCGTAATAGTCATCCTCCTCTCTTCCAAATCATTTCCAACAAGATTTTCCAAAAAAATAATAATCAAGGATTTAAGTTTTCCATTGAAGACCTAACATCAAGGTTTCTTCAAAATCTACTCTAAGGTATGTAAGGCTACTAAAAATATAGATTGAATTCACCATGTGCCCTACATCTTCTTTGATATTGAATGTTAATTGGAATTGGATTTTCTTGATAGATTTATGTCCTAATGAGTTTATACACCTATTAACTTGATTTTGTTATGTTGATATTGATAAGTTGAGAAATTGATAAATGCTTCATGTTTAATATGAGTTGATTGATATGACCTTTTCTATATATTTTGTTATGTCTAAGAGTTGATTGATATGAGTTGTTAAACATATTTTTGTTATAAACTTAAATATTTGAGTATCCAAAATTATTTAGTTAAAGTCTTAGTGAGTCATGATTTAGCCCCAAAAGATTGGCTAAATAAATAAAAAAATGATTTGATAGAATTAAATATTGTCATAAATACATATATAAACTACTCTTCATTAAAAGTTTAAAAGAGAAACATGCTTCTGTGGGATTTAATTTTTAATCAGATTCTCTGATGGCTATGAATTGAGACAATTCATCCCTTAAGCCCGCCTGTAGAAATAGAGAATTAGCCTGGATTAACTTGGAATCCGTTGGCACGTTACAATTTAATTCAATTAACAAAAGATGGATCATAGAAAGAATACTAAAATGTTGGTTAGGATGTTTTCATTAATTTAACACCTTCACAGATCCAAATTGCTAGAAACAAGATGGGGATAATATTTGATTAGCCTTTTAATTATACAACATGAACCCAATCTCTGTAAGTTGTTGTAATATAGACTAGGCCATTGTCTTTTACATGCCTTCAAAAAAATATGATTGGGGTTGATTGGATAATATTATTGGTCAACAAACTTGATTTGGGATATAATTGATGAATTGACAAGGGTACAAATGAGACTGGTTGATATGATTAGATTGAATTAATTGGATAGAGTTTAATGAGCATTGAGTCTTGAGAGGAGTATCGAGCATCGAATTGGGTAAGAGTAAGTAATAACTCGAATCCAATAACTACATCACCAAATGTAGAGAGGGATTAGACCGTTAAAGTTGGATGTTTCCCAAATTATTGTTCTGATATAATAGGACTTGATTGGTTATAGATCCATAATTTGTTGATTCGTTCTTACCCTGGCAAGGTATGAGTTGCCTGTTCATTGTGCATAAACCCTTGTGATGTGGAAATAATGTCAGCTTGTTGTACTATCACTGTCTTATAAGTATTGGTTGTCGGATAAGAGAAATTTCCATATAGGTCTTGATAGTACTCTGAGTCGGATTGGGATAGATTGGGTTGAATTGTATGGGATTTGTCTTGTATAAATCATATATTCTTATTTAGACTCAAGATATCTTGATTGAGTTGTATCTTCTTCTGAGTTGAGGTTCCAAGTTGATTTGATTCTACCTTTGTGTCTGTTTCATTCAACCATTTTACATACTCGTGCATTCCACATACTGACGCCATTTAGCCTGCATCATTTTATGATGTAGAGACAGGTACTAGACATCATCAACAAGCGCACCATTGAAGATTTATTCATTTCCAACTAGTTAGTAAGTCCTCCTTATTTTTGAAGGATACCGCAATTATCTTTTTAGCTTTGAGTTAGTTTTCCTTTAATTTGATTTGTGGTAGCCATGAACCTGTCATTAGCACCTCTTATATTATTGATAAAGGCTTTATAGACTATAGTGTGGATGATGCTGAATTATTTTGTTATGACTAGTTTTATATTTACTAGTTGTTGAATTGAGATGTGGTTGGCCTTTGGCCTTATTAAGAATAGTATTCTTATGATTTAAGTCTTCCGCTGATAGAATATGACTAAATGAAAGTGTGATTGGACTAAGTGGTTCTCTTGAACGCCAAAAATGGTTTTAAAGTACTGGCCACATCTAGGGTACCCTCCCGGTGTATGAACTTGGTATCAGAGCACAGAGTTCAAGAATCCTAGGGAGTGTATGAAGCCGTATCTAGTAGAGTATTGCTTATGTGTGTGTGTGTTGTGCACCACTCTTATAATCAGGAGGCTATAAGACATTAGGAATTGTTTCACTTCTTTCATAATCTAAGTTCGTGCGATAGAGTTTAACTCTATAAGACTTCCTTTCTAATTCATACATTTATATGTTGAAGACAATGCCTCTTAAATATACTGCCAGCTAGAGGAATGCTGATAACATAAAGATTCCACAGTCAAAAATGCACCCATCGAGGACTAGGGGCCGACCTGTAAGGTATGTTGATGCACCTCAAAGGCCTACTACTCTGCCTGCACTAACTTTGGAGGAAGAATTTTGAGGATCAATTGCTATGCTCACTCAATTAGTGGTTGCCCGCAATAGTAACCATAGTTTGCCAACTCCTAGTTCTAGTTCTCAAGAGTCGTCTGCTTCCATGAGGATTAGAGATTTTCTGAGAATGAATCTGTCGGTATTCACGGGTTCTAAGGTTGATGAAGACCCCCAGAATTTCATTGATGAGATATGAAAGATCCTGAAAATGATGCATACTACGGAGGTCAAAGGGGTTGAGTTGGTATCTTATCAGCTCAAGGATATGGCAAACATCTGGTATAATAAGTGGGAAAAAAGTATAGGTGAGGATGCTGAGCCTGTTATTAAGGATGACTTTGAGGGAGCCTTTCTTGATCACTTCTTTCCCAGAGAATTGAGGGAAGCAAAAGTAGAAGAGTTTATGAATTTGAAACAAGAGGGTATGACCGTTAAGGAGTATAGTCTAAAGTTCATCTAGTTGTCCAGATATGCTTTAGAGATGATCTCAGATATGAGGTCAAAGATGAGAAAATTTGTCTCCGAATTGGGAAGACATGTGAAGAAGGAGTGCAAAGTAGCATTATTGATCTCTGACATGGATATTTCTAGATTAATGGTGTATGCTCAATGGGTAAAGGATGAGAATAGAAAAGACAAAAAGGAACATTTGACCAAGAAGGCAAAATCGGCTGGACATGAGAGTTAGCAGAGGTAGAGCAAGGGCAATAGGTCCTTCTTTCAGAAGAGGTTTTTCAACTATGCCCCATCTGCGGCAAGTGCACTTGTGCCGCATAAAAGGTATGATAAACAGTGATAGATTCACCAGAATTTTAGATCCCAGGAATCTTAATCCTAGGCTAGTGTGGGTCAAGGTTCGAAGGAAAAGCCACCATGCGGCAAGTGCGGTAAACTCTATTTGGGAGAATGCAGAAAGGGAAAGGATGGTTGTTATAAATATGGCCATGTGGGCCATTTTCAGAGGGAGTGTCCGACATAGGGAAAAGAGTCCAGTTACGCAACCTATATCTATCCCTCCATATAGAATGACTCCTACTAAGTTGAAAGATTTGAAAGAACAGTTGAAGGATTTGTTAGAAAAAGGATTGGTCGAGTGTCTCACCTTAGGGTGCTCCTGTCCTATTCGTGCGAAAGAAAGATGGGTCTCTTAGAATGTGTATTGATTACAGGAAACTAGACAAGGTCACCATAAAGAAAAAATACCCTCTCCATAGAATAGATAATTTATTTGACCAACTTCAGGGTGCCACTTGTTTCTCAAAGATAGACCAAAGATCAGGTTACCATCAGTTGAAGGTGAGGGAGTGTGATGTCCCAAAGAAAGCTTTTTAGACCCGTTACGCCATTTTGAGTTTTGGTTATGTCATTTGGGTTGACTAATACCCCTGTAGCCTTTATGGATCTCATAAACTGAGTATTTAAGCCGTATCTTGATATGTTCGTGATTGTCTTCATTGACGATATTTTGGTTTACTCCAATAATGAGGAAGAGCATGCCTATCATCTTAGAGTCATTTTGTATGTTCTAAAAGACCATGTATTATATGCAAAATTCTCCAAATATGAATTTTGGCTTGCATCAGTGGCTTTCCTAGGCCACATTATATTTGAAGATGGTATTTAGGTTGATACTCAAAAGATTGAGGTAGTGAAAAATTATCTTAGACCCATATCCCCAATAGATATAAGGAGTTTTTAAAGTTTGGATGGCTATTATCGAAGGTTTGTAGAGGATTTTCATCCATATCATCACCATTGACCAAGCTAATCCAAAAGAAGGCCAAGTTCTAATGGTCTGATACTTGCAAGGAGAGTTTCCAGAAATTGAAGACCAAGCTGACCACTGCTCCTGTTTTGACTTTACCAGATGGATTTGTAATCTACTGTGATACGTCTATAGTTTGTTTGGGCTGGGTGTTGATGCATAGAGGAAAAGTGATAACCTATGCTTCAAGAAAACTTATGATTCATGAGAGAAATTACCCAACTCATGACCTTGAGTTGGAAGCTGTGGTATTTTCTCTTAAAATTTGGCGCCACTACTTGTATTGAGAGCATGTTTATGTGTTCACCGATCATTAGAGTTTACAATACGTCTTCAAATAGAAAGAACCTAACCTGAGGCAGAAAAGATGGCTAGTGTTGCTTAGGGATTATGACACAAGCATTCTCTACCACCCAGGTAAAGCTAACGTTGTTGCAGATGCTCTTAGTAGGTTGTCTATAGGTAGCATTGCCCATATAGAGGAGGGAAAGAAAGAATTGGCTAAAGAGGTGCATGGATTAGCTAGATTGGGAGTTCAGCTTGAGGAAAATAATAAAGGTGGACTTAATGTTCAGAATGGGTCTGCATCCTCCCTTGTGGCAGAGGTAAAAGAGAAGCAAGACCAAGATCCCATCCTCCTTCAGTTGAAAAAGGTTGTTCACAAACAAAAGGTAATGATTTTTACCAAAGCGGAGATGGTGTGTTGAGGTACTAGAATATATTTTGTATCTCGGGTGTTGATGATGTTCGAGAAAGGATTATGGACGAAATGCATAGTTCCAGATACTTTATTCATCCTGGTTCTACAAAGATGTATCATGATTTGAGGGAAGTCTATTGGTGGAGTGAAATAAAGAGAGATATCACTAAATTTGTTTCTAAGTGCCCGAATTGCCAATAGGTTAAAGTTGAGCATCAAAGGCCATATGGGTTAGCTCAAAATATAGAGATTCTAGAATAGAAGTGGGAGATGATCAATATAGACTTTATTACTGGTTTGCCAAGGTCACGAAAACAACATGATTCGATATGGGTGATTGTCGATAAAATGACTAAATCAGCCCACTTTTTGGCAGTTAAACTACTAACACCGTAGAAGATTATGCTAAATTGTATAATTAGGAGATTGTCAGATTGCATGGGGTTCCCTTGTCTATCATCTCAGAAAGAGGAGCTCAATTCATTTCCTAATTTTGGAGATCGTTTCAGAAAGGATTGGGTTCAAAAGGTTAATCTTAGTACAACATTTCATTCCAGACAGATGCCCAAGTAGGGCGCACCATCCAGATATTGGAAGATATGTTGAGGGCGTGTGTACTTGAATTCAAAGGAAATTAGGATGATTATTTACCTCTCATAGAGTTTGCATACAATAATAGTTACCATGCAAGTATTCAAATGGATCCCTATAAAGCTTTGTATAGGAGGAGGTGTAGATCATCAATTGAGTAGTTTGAAATTGGCGAAGTTGAATGGATTGGGCCTGATTTTTTTCACCAAGCTATGGAGAAGGTGAAGGTTATTCGAGATAGGCTAAGGAAAGCCTAAAGCTGCCATAAATCTTACACCTATGTAAGAAGAAGAGACTTAGAGTTTGAGGTAGATGATTGGGTGTACTTGATAGTGTCACCCATGAAGGGCATCATGAGGTTTGGAAGGAAAGAAAAGCTTAGTCCTCGATATATTGGCCCTTACCAGATTGTGAGGAGGATTGAGAGTGTTGCTTATGAGTTGGAGTTACCTTCTGAACTAGCCGCCATTCATCCGGTATTTCACATATTGATGTTGAAGAAGTGCTTGAGCGATCCGTCGTTGATAGTCCATATTGATAGTATTGGAGTTAATGATAACTTGTCCTATGAAGAGATTCCAATCCAAATTATTGATCGTCAAGTTTGCAAATTGAGGACCAAGGAGATTGCCTCAGTCAAAGTCTTTTGGAGAAATCAATTTGTTGATGAAGCCACATGGGAAGCTGAGGAAGATATGAAATCCAAATATCCACATCTATTTGTGCCTATCGATGAGAATGTTGAAGGTAATGTCCATTTTCTTGATTTTAATAGGTATGTCCATTCTTGAGTTAGAATAATAAATTATTTTGAAAATTTGATTGATTGAATGATTGAGTCTTGATTGTTATTTGTACCTCAAGTCCATCCTTGGTTTACTCATCATTCGAGGACGAATAATCCCAAGGAGAAGATATTATGACACCTCAAAATTTCTATGCTAAGATTCGGACCGTTCTTCGTATGCGTATAGGCTTGAACTCAAAGGCTTCAAATTGTATATATGATCTATGATTGATTCATAAGTATTTAAAGTATATTATATGTGATTTAGGGTCATAAGGGATCCCAAAAATCAAGCCAAGTCCAAAGAATTCCTCTCGGCTAAGTTTCCGAATGAATTCGTATAAGGGTCAACTTCAAATGATCATATCTCCTAAATTATAATGAATTAGGTGGCCCATGACCTATCAAATTAAAGGTTTTTTCAGTTTGTTTTTTACAATGCCACCAAGATTGTATTTTTTTGAGTTTGGAGTCAAAGGTTATGCTTGGTCGAACAGTAAGGACCTGCAGCGAACTTTGGCTGATTTCCAGATTTTATAGGGGTATTTTGGGAAAATTACCTAATACCTATATATACGAACTTGGAACATTTTGGGATTACATTTTCAGTCTTCTCACCTTTAAAGAACCCTAATCTTTATCCTCCTCTCTTCCAAATCATCTCCAACAAGATTTGCCGAAAAAATAATAATCAAGGATTCAAGTTTTCCATTGAAGACCTAACATCAAGGTTTCTTCAAAATCTACTCTAAGGTATGTAAGGCTACTAAAAATATGGATTGAATTTACCATATTCCCTACATCTTCTTTGAGATTGAATGTTCATAGGAATTGCGTTTTCTTGATAGAATTATGTCCTAATGAGTTTATACACCTATTAACTTGATTTTGTTATGTTGATATTGATAAATTGAGAAATTGATAAATGCTTCATGTTTGATATGAGTTGTTATACATATTTTATTATGTCTAAGAATTGATTGATATGAGTTGTTAAACATATTTTTGTTATAAACTTAAATATTTGAGTATCCTAAATTGTTGAGTTAAAGTCTTGGTGAGTCATGATTTAGCCTCAAAAGATTGGCTAAATGAATGAAGAAATGATTGGATAGAATTAAATGTTGTCATAAATACATATCTAAACTACTCTTCATTAGAAGTTTGAAACAGAAACATGCTTATGTGGGATTTAATTTGTAATCAGATTCTCTGATCGCTATGAATTAAGACAATTCATCCTTTAATCCCTCATGTAGCAATAGTGAATTAGCCTGCATTAACTTGGAATATGTTGGCACGGTACAGTTTAATTCAATTAACAAAAGATGGATCATAGAAAGAATACTGAAATGTTGGTTAGGATGTTTTCATTAATTTAACACCTTCACATATCAAAATTGCTAGAAATAAGATAGGAACAATGTTTGATTAACCTTTTAGTTATACAACATGAACCCAATCTCTGTAAGTTGTTGCAATATAGACTAGGCCATTGTCTTGTACATGCCTTCAAAAAAAATATAATTGGGGTTGATTGGATAATATTATTGGTGAACAGACTTGATTTGGGATAGAATTGAGGAATTGGCAAGGGTACAAATGAGACTAGTCGATATAATTAGATTAAATTGATTGGATAGATTTTTATGAGCATTGAGTCTTGGAAGGAGTATCGAGCATCGAATTGGGTAAGAGTAAGTAATAACTCAAATCCAATAACTATGTCGCCAAATATAGGAAGGGATTGGACCATTAAAGTTGGATGTTTCCCAAATTACTGTCATGATATAATAGGACTTTATTGGTTATAGATCCATGATTTATTGATTTGTTCTTACCCTGACAAGGTATGAACGGATGTGGCAAAAACATCGGATTATTGTACTATCACTGGCTCCCATATAGGTCTTGATAGTACTCTGAGTCGGATTGGGATGTATTGGGTTGAATTGTATGGGATTGGTCTTGTATAAATCATATATTCTTGTTTAGACTCAGGACATCTTGATTGAGTTGTTTCTTCTTCTGAGTTGAGGTTCCAAGTTGATTTGATTCTACCTTGATGTCTGTTTTATTCGGCCATTTTACATACTCGTGCATTCTACGTACTGACATCATTTGGTCTACATCGTTTTATGATGCAGACAGAGGTACTAGAGATCATCAACAAGCGCACCATTGAAGATCTATTCACTTCCAGCTAGTTGGTGAGTCCTCCTTATTTGCGGAGGATACCGCAATTATCTTTTCAGCTTTGAGTTATTTTTTCTTTATTTTGATTTGTGATATCCATGAACCTGTCATTGGCACCTCTTATATTATTGATAGAGGCTTCATAGACTAGAGTGTAGACGATGCAGAATTCTTTCGTTGTGACTAGTTTTATTTTTACTAGTGGTTGAATGGAGATGTGGTTGGGCTTTGGACTTATTATGAATAGTATTCTTATGATTTGAGTCTTCTGCTAACAGAATGTGATTGAATGAAAGTGTGATTGGACCAAGTGGTTCTCTTGAAGGCCAGAAATGGTTTTCGAGTGTCAGCCACATCTAGAGTACCCTCTGGGGGCGTGATAGATAGGACATTGTTGAACTGATGCATGAATCTATCAATGCGGTAAGAAATATTTCAAAACTATGAACGACTAAAAATAAAGAATCATCATTCCAAATATTAGGTTAACTAAAAATAGTTTCCATCAAAAGTAAAATAACTTGGATATCGATCAGAGATAACCACTAGTTCTTTGGATCACGAATATCCATTTTTTTTCTAAATAGACTTTGCAAACGATCATATTTGAGAGTTAATGAAAATAATTGGGCTACTATAGGCAGAATACTATATTTCATATATCCAGCTTCATGTAGAATCTCACCACCCTACTGAAGCATCAATCTAACCTTAGAATGAGTCATGTTAAGAGTTGTTAAAAAAATACAAACTCAAGATAAGTGAAAATCTAGTTATTTGTATCTATATGTTAGTTTAAGAAAATAATTGTATATATAGAGGAGTTGGTTGTAGGAATGGAAACCAATAAATAATTTAAGTGAAACATGTTAGTAAAATTAGGGCATCAAATAAGTGAATATCTTCTTAGTTATTAGGGCATGCATGAGTATAATGCATGACAAATGGTAAATTAAGCAAATAAATCATCCAAAAACAATAAGCAAGATGCAGGACACTGTGCGACTTACAAGTCGCAAGGCCAAGTGCGACTTACAAATAGCATGCACTTTAATCCTAAACCCTACCAACAATTCAACACAAACCTTGCTTTAATTTTTCGTCCTTTCGTATTAAACTAAATCCTACCGGCATTTTTTTCTCCCTTTGCATTGAATCTCTACAGTGTTGATTTGATTCAACACTAAAAAGTGCTTTAAATTATGTATATCCGATTTTCAATAATTTTATGATATTTGATAATTGATTTCGATTTTAATTTAATTTAATTAATACGTGATAATTTAGAACAGAAAATAACTAATTATTTTTTAATAATTATATTCAATTTATTAAAATTATACTTTGCTATTAGTGTTATATTTATTTTAAAAAAAATTGCAGTGTTGAATCTAATAAACACTGAAAAGATTCAGTGTCAAAGTCCTAAAGTAAGGCGCATTTGGCCTTGCAGCTTACTATAACATTGATGAAATTTTTGTCCCTTTACATTAAATCTTTGCAGTGTTGATTTGATTCAACACTGCAAAGTTTTTTGAATTAGGTATATCCAATTTTGAATTATTTTTATGTATTTGATAATTTATCTCAATTCAATTAAATTATATTATTATGTGATAATATATAATAGAAAAATTAATCAATATTTTTTTAATAATTATATTCAGTTAATTAAAATTATACTTTTCTATCAGTGTTATATTTATTTTAAAAAAAATTCGCAGTGTTGAATCTAATCAACACTGTAGAGATTTGGTGACAAAGTTCTAAAGTAAGATACATGGCCCTGTGTGACTTACAAGTCGCATGGCACTACACCCCTAAACCTTAGAAGCTCTTGTTTTCTTCTCACTACTTTGTATTGTTGATTCAAATCAACACTACAAATATAAAGCAAGGTACATTTGACCTTGCACCTTTCTTTAATTTTAGATGTTTGAATCTTCGTAGTGTTGATTTGATTCAAAACTGCATTAAATTATATTTATCCGACTTTAAATTAGTTTTATGGTATTCGATAATTGATCTCATTTTAATTAAATTAAGTTTCTACAAATAATTTATTATAAATATAATAAATAAATTATTATAAGCATAGACAAGAACTCAGCATCACATTATTTTAAACCAGTTATGAAGAACATTAAGAAAATCTTTGGTAACAGCAAATCCCACTATTAATCTACAATAGCCCTTTTCTCCCATGGTTCCCAATCAATCCTTACTGTCTTGAAACTGGAGTTTTTCTATGGTTACAAATCATTCTTATCCCCTTACCAGCTTTAATAAAAGTCCATGTACAATTAAGATTGTATTACCTCACATGCTAGATATTCGTTCATTAATCACATCGTAATTTATCACTAGACAATTGTGCATAACCAGTTATGATTCTCTTAATAACTACAAGTTCACAAAAATCTAAGCAATCACATCTCACATAATTTCAAGCATTCAGTCAAGTACACTTCACAAGTGGAAAGTATTTCAAGAAACACTATACATAATCATATTATATTATTCAGGCAAGTATGCTTAACACACCAACAACTATTTAGGCAACACTATGCACATACTCACAATTTCAAGTTACAACACACAAGAAAGTAAAAATTATGAACTTCATTCACTTCAGGGATGACTATTAGTTGATCATCCATGAATTTACACAGCCTCTAAGGCCAGATGCCAATTGGAACCTTCTCGGTTTTAATTTCCCTTGCTTGTTTCCCTTCAGTTGCGACTATGGCATCTGGTTCACTTTATTGAGATACCAATTCAAATCTAGAGATACCAATTGGACTCAATACATACCACAAGTGAAAAACCAGATAAAAGGAGAAAAGAAATTGAGTGACTTCCTAGATTTTTTAATAGCTTTCAAAAGATTAGATGTGGACATTAACACACTAATCTATCTACAAGAGTCCTGTAATGACCCTCCAAGTCATTTTCAAGTTAATGAATTCATTCAATCATTTAGAGCATTTCTATAGGACCCATAGTTAATTATGACTTGATGGCACTGACTGTTGGTTGCCTGGATGTTCGTCTGGGTTTTATGCCCATTTCCATTTTATGGAGCTTTCGAAACTCAAAAAATTGACTTCATTCATAACTTTAGGTAAACGACCTAAGAATGGAATTCTGATGGTTCCATTAGCTTTAAAGTGGCCAAATGAGTTTTGGACCATTTGACGTTTTAGCCTTAGAAATTTAGCCCAAGGTTGACTTTGGTAGTTATTATTTGAAAGCATGCTTGAATGGAAATTCCATTAGTGTGGTTAGTTTTGGAATGTCGAGTTTGGTATATAACGATATTTCATTCGCTTTTAGAGGCTTCCGATCTAATCCCGAGGTCCGTTGTGGAATTTGGTTAAAAATGACATTTGAGTGTGGGACCTACTTTTTGTCAGAATGACCTTGTATGGAAATTTCGATTGTGACATTGAGTCTGGAATGACAAATTTAGTATGGTAGCATATCTCGTTTGCACGCATGAGGTTCCAAAAGAATCACGAGCACCTTATCGGAGACTTGGACACTTTCAAAACTCCTTTGCACTAGCTGTACCTGGTGCCGTCGCTAAAGCTACCCTTGGTCTCTAAAGTGACTAGGGGCCTTCTGTGCAGGGGTCACTAAAGAGACAAGGGTCTTTTCTTTAGCGAGGCTTGCCTCTTTGAGGTGGTAGCTTAAGCAATCTTTGGGGTTGCTTTTGTGAAACCTGTGGGGTTATTTCTTGTTCCAAAATTTAGTTTTTCTTCAAACCTTCAAACTCTCTTTTCTCTCTCATTTCTTGGTGGATTTTTGTGATTCAAAGGCTAAAGTATGAATAATTATTGGAAGATCCTATATGAGTGTTCTGGAGATAGTGGGGAGGCTTCGTTAGGAGTAAATTCGCTAGTGAACCTGCTGTCTTTGTTGAGTTAAGCTGAAAATTGTTAATTCTTGCATGTATTCGTTTGGGCTGCTTCGAGACCCAAATTGTGTTTCATTTTAGAACACAAGTTTGGGAGGTATTAGGACCTTTTTATGGAATTAATTTTGGAATTACCGGAGTGGGTCCTACTTTTCCATTTTTGACTCCGAAGTTGGTCCATCCTTGATTTTAATAATTTTAGTATTAAAAGGACCATAACAACGTTGCGTGTCATATAATCCCATTTTTTACTCCATAATTGGTCCATCTTTAATTTTGATAATTCTAGTGTTAAAATAACTGTAACTGCATTATGATTCTATATTTGAAAGCATTACAACGTTCCAAGTCCATACGAAAAGGAAAAGCTCCGATTACGTGATTTGAAGTGCGCACGACTGACCTATATGTAGGCTACCACTTCCTTTTCCTTAAGACTGAGCATGAATAAGCATTAGTGTATTGAATTATGTGTATTTTGGGGTATTTGGTGGTTGATCATGTCAATCCAAGAATCCATGTCTTAAGTTATATTTCAAATATTTCAAGCATTTGAAGCATGTTGACTGTAACTGTTGATTCATTCATTCCTTGTGGTGTGCCTTTGTATGGCTTATTATTGTGGTTTGAAGCATTTTTGGCCTTAGTTTAGGCTTAGACTAGTGATTTCGATAGACTTGTATACATGTAGAGTTGTTAGGCCTTGAACATTTCTCCGATGTTTCTTTAGAAGGCTTCACTAAATGCTACACAGGGTGACCAGCACTGTCAGGGTAGTATGTGCCAGTCTGAGTCAGGATCGAGATAGTACTTAGATGGGTTCTTTAGGTCATTGTGGCTAGAGTCTAGTTGTGATTAGACCGCCACATGGGTGTTATGACTTTGAAGAGCTAGATCATTGGTCTAGAGAGTGCCCTCTTTATAGGTCAGCTACACAAGCCCCACTAGCAGCTACACCCGCACTAGCAGCATCACCTCCAGTTAGAGGTAGAGTCTATGGTAAGGTATGTAGGGTTGGTCACCAGGGTACATGAGGTGGTCCCAAGGGAGGCAAGATAGGTGGTCGAGTTGATGCGCGAGGTAAAGGCTCCTAGGGCCACTTCTATAAAGCTATATTATCCCGCCTCAACTTTTTTTGATCTAGGCTCCACTTATTCATATGTATCTGTGTATTGCACTCCTCGATTGAGTATGAGTCTAGAGATGTTAGTAGATCCATTGCATGTTTCCACCCCAGTACATGACTCTGTAGTAGTGGATCAGATTTTTAGACCTTGTAAGGTGACTATTAGATGGTGGGACACTCAGGCTAATCTTCTTCTACTTGATATGTTGGATTTTGACATGATTCTGGGTATGGGCTGGTTATCCCCTTACCGAGCAGCCTTGGATTGGTATGCTAAGACTATTACCTTAGCCATGGTAGGTATTCTTCTAGTGGTATGGAAGGGCTCATGTAATTATATGGTTGTTGGGGTGATTTCTTTTATTTGGGTGTGGAGGATAGTGTCTAGCGGATGTTTGGAAAATTTGGCTTATTTTAGAGATGTTAGTATGGAGTTCGCTAAGTTGAATCAGTGCTTATAGTCCGAGAGTATGCAGATGTGTTTCCTGGAGACTAGCTTGGCCTATCCTCGAATCATTATATCAACTTAGCCATTGATTTAGAGATAGTTACTCATCCTATTTCAATCCCACGGTATCGTATGTCCCTCGTAGAACATAAGGATCTCAGTATTTTGCTTCACGATCTCTTGTGTAAGGTATTCATTTGGCCTAGTGTATCTTTGTGGGATATTTCATTCCTGTTGTTAAACAAGAAGGACAATACTATGTGGATGTGTATTGATTACATGCAGATGAATAAGGTGATAGTGAAAAATCATTACCCCATGCCTCGTATTGATGATTTATTTGACCAGCTTTAGGGTGTCATGGTGTTTTCTAAAATTTATCTGAGATTCAGTTACCTCCAGTTGATGATTAGACTAGCAGACATCCCTAAGATCACATTTAGGACTATTTACGACCATTATGAGTTCCTAGTGATTGTTTGACTAATACCTCTGCCTCCTTTATGGACTTGATGACTCGCGTACTCAAGCCGTATCTGGGCTCCTTAGTCATAGTCTTTAATTAATGATATATTAGTATACTCACGGATGTGGAGTGAGCATGAGAAGATTTTAAGGATAGTGCTCTAGACTTTGAGAGATTAATGGCTTTATGCCAAGTTTTTATAGTACGAGTTTTGGCATGATTCAGTAGCATTCTTGGGGCACATGGTGTCCAAGGATAGTATTATGGTGGATCCTACAGGCATTTTGTTGAGGGATTTTCTACTATAGATGCACCTTTGACTCGGTTGACTTGCTAGGATGGTTCTTTTGAGTGGTCGGAGGAGTGTGAGAGGACCTTTCTAAGGCACAAGGAGTTGTTTAATACCGCTCTAAATTGACTCTTCCAGTTGAGGGTGAGGGATTCACAGTTTATTAGGGTGCATCCAATATTGGTTTGGGTAATGTAGTAATGCAGTGGGGCTAGATTATTGCATATACATTGAGGTAGCTTAAGTTGCATGAGTACAACTACCCCACTCATGACTTAGAATTGGCAATGGTAGTTTTGGTGTTTAAGATTTTGAGGCATTACTTGTATGGAGTTTGATGTGAGATCTACATTGATCACATGAGCCTTTATTACATTATGAGTTAGCAGGATCTTATTTGAGTCAGCACCATTGGATTTAGCTCCTGAAAGAGTACAACTTCTCTATTCTTTACCATCCGGGAAAGGCAAGTGAAGTAGCGGATACCTTGAGTCGGAAGGCATTGAGTATCTATAGTGTGGCTTTCCTTTCTGCTTTGGAGCGACCTTTGGATTTTGACATTCAATCCTTAGACAACAGGATGATTCTCTTGATATTTCCAATTCTAGGAGTGTGCTAGCTTATGTGGGAGTTCAGTCATCACTATTGGATCTGATCTGCAACTGTCAGTTTGAGGAAAAGGATTTGGCTACTCTTTGAGATTGGGTTTTATGAGGTGATGATGGTAAGGCTACCTCAGATCCAAGCGGCTATTAGGGTTTAGTGCTCGTCTATACATTTTAAAAGTTGGGGGTTTGATTTAGTTGATCCTTAGCGAGACCCATGATTCCAAATACTCTATCCGTATGGGCACCACTAAGATATATCATGACTTGAGGCAACATTATAGGTGGAGCAACATGAGGAGAGACATTGCAGACTATCTATCTCGTTGTTTGAATTTTTAGTAGGTGAAGGTTGAGCATTTAAGTCTTGGTTGTGAGATTCAGAGATTACCCATTCCTGAGTACACATGAAAGCTTATCATCAAGGACTTTATTATGGGGTTTCCTCGCACTTTTTGAGGTACTGATAGTATTTGGGTCATCATTGATCAATTGACCCAATGAGCACACTTCCTCCCTGTTTATACTTCCTATAGTGCTGAGAGGTTGTACCGTATCTACATTTGAGAGGTGGTATGTCTTCATGGTGTTCCTATTTCTATCATTTTAGATTGGGGCTCACAGTACACATCTAACTTTTGGAGGGATTTTTAGGAGTTAGGCACCCGCATCAACCTTAGACATCTTTTCACCTGCAAACTGATGGCTTAATATAACTGCACTATCTAGGTTCTTAAGGATATGTTATAGGTTGTGATTTAGATTTTGGATCTCAATGGGACTAGATTTCGCATTTGGTGGAGTTTCATATAATAACAACTACCACTCTAGTATTCAGATGACCCCATTCGACTCCTTATTAAGTAGGTATTGTCTCTCTCTGGTTTGTTGGTTTAAGTTTATGGATCCTAGGTTGTATGGTACTGACTTAATAAATGAGGCATTATATCATGTGATGGTGATTTAGGATAGGCTGAGGAAAACTCATATGAGACACTAGATGTTAGACTACGGAAGTTGGAAAGTTGGAAAAGAGGATCAAAAGATCAAAACTTGATTTTGGGAACTAGGTGATAACCACGATGGCCATCACGGGCCATGGTCGGCACCACGACTCATAATAAGCCACCTCGGTGGTGCTTTTAAACCTTAGTCATGCAAGGAATGGACCATGACAAGGGATCACGGACAGTAGTGTCCTCTTTGGTGACCTCTCTGCTAGGACCCTCAGAAGTTTTCAAAAGGCAAGGACAACGCCTCACCACCATGGGCCATGTGGCAATTTAGGGACTGTGGTGGGTTATGTTGTTCACCTGTAGTACCCTCCTACAGGTCCTGCACCATGGTCCATATTCGGACCATAGTAATATGTAACACCCCCTAAAAACGTTGTATAAGGTGTACCAATTCTCGATGAAAATGATATTGCTTCTGTATTTTTAAAATACCTTTTCATAGGATGGTCCAAATTAGATGATTCAATTTTTTTAATAACCCCAACATCATTACCTACAAATATCAAGAAGACTATAACTTAAGATTCAGAGGCTAAGTAGGTCAAATAAATTAATATTTTCAAGGCCTGGTGCTGTGATGAAATAGAGAAATTGTAGAAGAAAAATCATCTCTCACTGTAGGATAATCCAAATTTGTTGATTATTGAACGATATGAAAGAAGACTTATGGATCTACAATTCATATGCAGACATAAAATCCTAATTAAGAAGTTATCTTGTTCAAACATAGCTCCAAAAAGGATATTTAATAAAAGGAAGATTCATCTCACCAACCATAGAAGATCGAGATCCATATAACATCACCCATAACATCAATAGTCCTGCATTTGACATCTCCCATGACATCACAATCCTCTATTAAATTTTTAAATTTTTCTTTATAATTATTTTAATTATTGTTAGGTCCCTCCTTCACAACTATAAATACTCACCTTATTTTGTCATTTTGTTCATCAAGCTTTCTCAAGCAACTCTTCTCTCTATACACTTCTTTACACATTTTGAAAATATAGTTTTAATTCTTAATAGTTCAAAAATAATATTATGTTGATTCATATACTCCGGATAGTACACAAAACACTCCGGCGAGGAGAAAAGGCTAGGATTCAAGAGTGTTCATTAAGTCCTTTGATTCTAAGTAACGCTTCAAATTGCAGGTATGTAAGGTTTCAATGAGAGTATTCATTGCACTATCAGGGCTAATATATTTTAATTATATGATAAATTATATTTATTTACCAAATTCTCTTCAAGCTATACTCTAAGGTATTTGGGTATTTAGCCATGGGTTCTTCCATTCATGTAGTCTAAAACAATTTCAACTAAATTTCTTGATTTCAAGTAAGTTTTTCTTATGGGTAATTCTTATTTCTATTTAATAGCATGAATTATGGTTAAACTAATGATTATTGGTCTATTTTAATGAAAAATAATTTCATAAGTATGAATTGATGATTTTCAAGTAATTTCTCCATTTATCTCTTTAAAAGTTCTTGAAATTAATGGTGAGTTGTTTAAAACATAATTTTTAATTAATAGATTTCAAAGTATTTATGCATAATTTCTTTTACATATATGTTTGAAAGTTGAAGTGACTTAAACCCACCTAGTTTTACTATATTGTCAATTAATTTTGACTTGAAAGATTTGACTCCAAATGAATATTTATGAAAGCAATATCTATGATAAAAAGGGAGTCTTATAAAATAAAAGAATGATGAAATGCTATGAATCATGGATTCTTTATGATATAAGGAGAATTCTTGCATATTTAAATCACTAAAGATTTTAATGAGTTATTTCACTGAATGCGATGTTTGAAATTCTCAAGCTATATTCTATGACTATTTTAAAATATTAAACTATTCTGTGGGATTGACATAGCACCCAATGAGGTATTGAGGTGGGATTCGGTAAGGGAATCCTAGTAGCAACCTCTTGTCTCATTAACTATGTGCCAATATAGGAGACTTTGTAGGCTTAGGCTAATGAATCCAAAAATAACCCTTAAAGTTAAAGTTAAGGAAATGAATGAAATCTATGGATTTCTAACTGGCAAGTAGTATCCCCAGCCAATGTAGGGGGTTATGTTGGATTCCATGTCTTTCATGGTCTTAAATGTCATTTATGGTCATCTTTCCACAAAATAAATATTTTAAAGGATATCTATATGATTGATTATTCATGCATTGCATTATGTTACATATTACATAAATGTTTTAATGTTTCATCAATGTTCATGCATGCCTACATACTTAGTATATTCAAAGTACTAATGCATACTCTTTTGCCTATATGATATCACCATATAAGGATCAGTGCTCTTCCTCATTCTCCTCCAAGTGGCTAGTTAAGATTTCATTTGAAAACTGTTTTTGGTGAGTTCCCATGTTCCGGAATTAATATTCCTTTATCTCTCTATCTTATGATATGTTGAGATATTTAGACACTTACTATGAAATTTCTTTCTACTATGATTAAGGATGAGCTAGGTACTTGTCTTAGTCCTACTAAATCTATAAGTTAGAGGTATTATTGGAAATATATAAGTTGAAGATTTACTATTATGATTTCCGCTTGCTTATTTATTGTGATTACCTATGAAAAGATAAAAGAATGCTAAGAGGCTTGTATGAGGTACTTTCGGGTTACTCATTCGCCATGTCACATCTAGGCCCTAGTCTTGGGTTGTGACAAACTTGGTATCACAGCCTGAGGTTTTGAATTTTCCTCGGAGTCCAACATACCATGTCAAATAGGATCTTATTCATCATTCTGAAACGTGCCATAACTATGAATAAGAGACTGTGAGACATTTAGGAAAGTTTTTACTTCTTTTAGATTCATGTTGTTCCTTAGAGTGTCCTAAGCTTTCCTCTAACTAATGACCCATTTTGTGTTCTCAAGATATTGACTCGTGGAAGAGCTCCTCCAAGATCAAGGGTTGATGATGAGGAACAAGCTCTTTTAATTCCCAATGCCCCACATCCTGAGGGAGGGGTAACCCATACTAAGTTTCTCAATATCATTACATTGTTTGCTCAAGTCGTAACCAACTAAGGACATCAAGGTGTTCCTCCTCCCCAAATGCAAAATTCGGCCTCTAGGATTCAGGATTTCCAAAGGATGAATCCACTCGAGTTCGATGATTCTAAATTAGATGAGGACCCTATGGGGTTCATTGATGAGGTATACCAGATTGTGTCTATCATGGGTATGCCACTGAATAAGAATGTCAAGATAATGGCCTATCAATTCAAAGGTGTCTCTCAAGTATGGTACGGATAATGGGTTGTTGAGACAGATGAAGAAATATGGTTGATAGCATGGGAATAGTTCAAATGTGCATTCCTAGACCGCTTCTTCCCATTGGAGTTAAGGTAGACCAAAATCCAAGAGTTCATCAAACCTCCATCAAGGGAGTATGAGCATGAGGGAGTATGCTTTCAAATTCACTAAGTTGTCAAAGTATGCTTCTTTCATGGTCTCCGACCCAAGATCTAGGATGAGCAAGTTTATTTTTGGTGTCGAAGGAGTGCAAAATGGCCATATTTGTCAAGGAGATAGAAATCTCTCGGTTAATGACTTATACAACACAAATTGAAGAAAAGAAGCTGAGAGAGAGATCAAGGGGGTTAAAAAAGGCTAGAGTGGATGGTGGAGGGTTTAACCCTCATAAGTCTGGTTATGGTAATAATGGCAAAGGCCAAGGTGGGAAACGGTTTATGGGTTAAGGTTCCACCAATACTCCTCTTCTAATGTTCAACAAGGACAAGGGTGCTAACCCAATGGTTCTAAGAGAGAATGTTGGCGCCCAAACATTCCTCGCTTGCAAGAAGTGTGGAAGGACTCATAAAGGGAAATGCTTAGCCGACTCTAATGCATTCTTTAAGTGTGGCAAGCTAGGACACCATGCTAGGGATTGTAGAGGTGGTGGTTTGTAGGCCTCAAAGCCAAATTTCTCATGGTCAACAAGCCCAAGGAGGTGTCTAACACACCAACCGCTTTTATGCCTTGCATAAGAGATAAGAGGTTGAGGACTCACCCAATGTTATTACCGGTATGTTAAAGGTCTTTGCTTTTGCTGTGCATGCATTATTAGATCTGGGTGCAAATTTATCATTTTTACTTCATTCCTTTCTAATAGGTTTGATATGTCACCCAAAATATTATTATAGCCCTATTTGGTGTCTACCCCTATTGGTGAGTCGGTTATTGCTAGAAAGGACTATAGTGGTTGTCCTATGTCTATCTTGCATAAAGTTATTCCTTGTGATCTTATTGAGCTTGACATGGTATATTTCATTGTCATTCTTGGGATGGATTAGTTACATGCATCTTATGCTTCCATAAATTGTAGGACTCGTTGAGTTAAGTTCCAATTTCCAAATGAGTCCGTTATTGAATGGGAGAGTCATGATTCGTTGGTGAAGGGTAAGTTCATTTATTATTTTAAAGCCCGAAAATTGATTGCTAAGGGTTGTATTTACAACATTGTGAGAGTTAGGAATGTCGACTCTGAAATTCCTTCTCTTGAATCGGTCCCTATAGTCAATGAGTTCTTTGATGTCTTTCCAATTGACCTTCCCGATGTCCCTCCCAAAAGGGAATTTTATTTTGGTATCGATCTTCTCCCTTATACCTAACTATGTTTATTCCTCCTTACCAGATGGCCCCGGCAGAATTGAAAGAGTTGAAGAAACAATTAAAGGACTTGATAGAAAAGGGGTTCATAAGGCTAAGTATTTTTCCATGGGGTGCTCCCATGTTATTTGTGAGAAAGAAGGACGAGTCACTTCTGTCACGACCCAACCCTGTAGGTCATGACTGGGGTCCAACCTGGACCCCCATATACATATGTATCAGTTGTGGTCAAGTCGAACTATAGACAACATAATAACATGCATCAGAACCCTAATAGGTTATAACATTTTCATAAACCTGTAGCCTCTTCTATTTGTATCATATCATGAAGGGGCACGCAAGCCGACAAGGCTGCCATAACATAATAACACGTACCATATATCATGTAGACCCATCTGAACTAAACTGACATACACAACCCACATATACATGTGTTCAGACCTCTAAAAATATTAACGACAACATATGGCAGGATAGGGCCCCCACCGTACCCCTGAGTAAACAAAAGAAATTATATACATCAGCGGTTAGTACCAAAAACTAGGCTCCGATACAATGGAGCCTCTTCCAACTGAGCTGAGTAGAATCCTAAGCTGACGGACTCCCAAAACCTATATTTGTACCTGCGGGCATAAAATACAGCCCCCGATAAAAAAGGGTCAGTACGATATATGTACTAAGTATGCAAAACATAACATAGTACAACGGGAAGCATATCTGAAAAAGAGAAGTAGGAGATAAAATATCATATAAGAAACCTCTGTACCTGTACCCTGTGAATCATAAAAGCATGCATGCTCAAATTATACCATATAGCCGGCCCTTTCAGGGACCCGATGAATCATATATGTAGGACCATCATAGGGCGCAAAACCATCACCACCTTATCACATCACATCATCATATATATACATACGTACTCGACCCTCTAGTGAGGGACTCGGTGAGTTGTTCATGTCACTGTAGTATCATATCTTCATATAGCATACCCGACCCTTTAGTTAGGGACTCGATTGATAATGCAGTGAATTGTGCATGATTATAGACATGGCCCAGGACTCAGTGAAAGAAGTTTTATAGTGTACATGAGTAGAGTATTAAGTAACTATATGCAATTTAAATCATTATTAGAGACTCGACCGTATAAGAAAATTAAGCTATCGCTAAGAACCCGAGTAGTAGTGTAGTCCTCTCAAGTGCTCTCTAAATTCCATTAGGGGCTATATCACTTAGAATCTTGGGGAACCTATACATGTATTAAAGTAAGGCCAATTGCTGGTGGAACCAGAACCACTTGTTATCATATAGTCTTTAAGACTAAGGGCTTGTACATTTGTTACCTCTTTAACACACAAGAGTTTTGGGGAAAATGGAAACTATTATGAGAGTTTGATATCCAGAAGTAAATAGGAGATACTTAAGAATGGAATTACCCCAGAGGTTGTATCATGTTCTACTTACGTCTAAGACATGCCAAAAGAAGAAAGAGGACAAGGTTTACATAGTCTGTGTAACACCCCAATTTTCTTTTTATGGTTTTTCTAAAGGATTGCTAGGTGATCCACGTTATCTATGAAGTTCTACATAAGCTATTAATTGGGATGTCTTACATAAAAAAGCTACTTGAGTACACATCGAGCTTAAGTAGTAAGGCTTATATAGGTTCTTAAAGTGAGACGAGACTACAAACCATGGAAGGGGGAAAAAGAGGTGTAGCACCTACTTGAAACAAGTAGGTGATGCACCTACTTGGGGTGGACCCCATGCTGCCATGTGGCAGCTTTGGATTAGGTGCATGGATGAGGTGGCACCCTAGGGGCTGGACACATGTCACCCCCAGGGGATGCTACATGTCACACTTTAAGGGAGCATATATATACATGTTAATATGACTAAGAAGTCATTTTTCAGCCTTACACGCAGAAAGACTTGAGAGAAAAATCAAGAGAAAGAAGAAAGAGAGCTACGAGTTTGGCAAATTAAGGTAAGCCCTCCAATTTCGTTCCATCAATTAATTATCTAAGGTATACTTCGATTAAGTAGTGGTGTCTAACAACGTAAAATTTATAGTTGGGCAGCGAGGAGGTTCTTGTTCTTAGTAGTAAACCCATTTTTGGATATGACTGTCATTAGTAATATTAGTATAACTCCTTGTGTAAAGCTTTATTTTGAGTCATTAAAGATGTTTTGGAAAGATATTTCATAGGGATATAACTTTCATTTAGGCTCAAAAACCCATTTTTGCTTTTAGCTGCTTGAAAAACGGTGATAAAGTATAGAGGAGGTGCTACCCAAATTTTGTTTTGGAAATCCTACATGGATAACTATTGGTATCTTGGGCATATCCTTTTGTACAGAATTACTGTAGGTGTGATTCTATATTGTATACGACCCAAAGATAAATGTCTATAACTTTCATTGAGTCCACAAAGACTACTTTGTTATGTTCCTTACTTTTGTACTTCGAAAAGCTTTCTTAAACTTTTTAAAGGTTGCCACGTGACCAAGATTATCTATAATGCTATCAAATAACTCTAAGGAAAGGAGAATGAGATACTGCATAATAAGGAAGATTGGAAATAGGGCTATAAGAATCCGAAAGGAGTTAGAGGCCACATAATAGGTCGTAGGACTCGACTTACGTGCATAAGCTACCAACTTGGATGTCTTACATAATCAATCCACTTGAGTACACGTCGAGCTAAAGTAGCAAGCAATACATAGGTTCTTGGAGTGAGATGAGATTCAAACCCACGGAAGAGAAATAAGGAGACAACATGCCTACTCGAAGTAAGTAGGTGATGCACCTACTTAGGGTCAAGTAGGTGATGCAGTAGCTTGGGTGGACCCCACGCTGCCATGTAGAATATAATGATTGGAGGCATGATTGAGGTGGCGCCTTAGGGGGGGTGCCACATGGAACCTCTTAAGGATGCATATATATAGGTGTTACATGTTGTAGATACCTTAAACTTCAGCAAATTTAACAAAAAAAAGAGAGAAAACATAAGGAGCAAAAGAGAGCAGCCACGGGTTTGGCTAGAAAAAAAGTAAGTCTCGACTTCCGTTCCATGATTTAATTATTTAAGGTATCCTACAGTGATATAGCGGTGTTTAATATCATAAAATTTTATTTTGGGGCAGTAAGGAAGAGATACAAACCGTCTGCTAATTTTCAGCATGTTAAGAGAACTTTTGAGACAAGTTTTAGCAAGTTTTAGCAAGGGATATAATTAGAAGTTCCGATAGGGAAAGTTATAGAGGAGATGCTACCCGATTTCTGTTAACTCTTTAACTAACTAATAGACTAGTCGAGACTAGTCAAGAAAGACAAATAAGGAATTGATTCCTATGGATGCTTAGTTGTGGATTTAGAAGCTAGAAAGTTAAAGATTATTAATGTTAGTACTACCTTTGTATTAAATAGGTTCAGAAGGCGATGAGGCAAGAGTGGTTACGATTACTCTATCAAAGATATGTAAAGCTTATCTCTTCCTTTCTTTTGGCATGTCTTTAAGTTATGTAATGAATTATATGAGCTTGAGGGTAAATCTACTCATAAATGCCAAGCATAATTCACGGTCTTTACTTACTTCTTGATGAAAACACTTTTAGAGTAATTGAACTAGGGCTTCTCAATCCTTTCATACGTTAGGAAGTGATGAGTATGTAAAGCTATCCTCCTTTACTCTTGGCATATCTTAGCCATAAGTGATGGATATATGAAATGTGGGGGTAATTCCATTCATAGAACCCCTAGTATGATTCATAATTCTTATCCACTTCTTGATATAAAAACTTCTGCAATAGTTGAGTTGTTTCCTTTCAAGTCTTCTACGTGTTGAAAAACAGTATACGTAAAACCTATCTCTCCTTTCCTTTGGAATGTCTTAAATATAAGTGAATTGATATATGATATGAGTTTGGAGGGAGTTCCATTCATAAGTTTAGGAAGTAAATCATTACTCGTGTTCGCTCCTGACTGCTAGAAGTCCTAAAGTAGTTGAACTACTACCCTTGAGCCTTTTATATGTTGAGTAGTGACTGAGTACGTAAGCTCCTATTTCTAAAGACATTGTGATGATAAATGTCTCTGATTGGATAAGATGTGTAGCATTATCTTGATGCAAGTCTATTATTTCTAAGACTCCGTTTGATATGGCCCCTAATGGCATTTAGAGAACACTTGAGATGGTGATCATTTTGATCCTCCAATGATAGTTCATAATGATTGTTATACCGAGTCTCAGATGATGAGCTAATTTTATATAATGAATTACTACTCTACTCATGCATACTATTAATACATCTTCCATTGATTCCCATGAAGGGCCGGGTTTGATCGAGTCCCATAAAAGGCCGGGTATGATATATAATAATATGATTATTCACCGAGTCCCTGAAGGGCCGGGTATGACTAAGTCCCACAAAGGGCCAGGCATGATATATGATAATACGAGCATTCATCGAGTCCCATAAAGGGCCGGGTATGATCAAGTCCCATAAAAGGACGGGTAGATATATGATGGTCTAATTATTATGATAGTATGATTCTTTACCGAATCCCTCACTAAAGGGACAGATACAATATATAGGCATGCATATGAAAACATGATTATGTATTTGTAACATATGAGATAATGTCGTATAAGAAGGTATGATGCCGTATACGATGATATGATAATACCGAGTCCTACAGCAGGATGGGTACGGTATGAGAGGATGATATACATGCCCTCATTTTATAAGATGCAGGTGTAGTGATTTATTAAATGTTATATTTGTTTCATGCATCCCTAATTTTGTTGTAATCATAATTTCATGAGGTCAATATATCGGTGCCCAAACTTCCCCTCATTTCCAAGACTCATAGCACCTTTCACGTACCTCCAATCTTTTCCCCAAATGCTATCATTAGCCTACTACCATCACTCTCACAATGACAACCATACACTCAAGCTTATCACTCTAACTACCTCACTCACATCTAAGAGTTATCATGCTTACTCTAACACTTATACCCTCATCATTGTATGAGCTCTTTTCTAGAGACACACTAACATACTCTTACCTATCTATTGCTCATCATAAGTTCTCATCTCACTCCTCCTCCACACATTTATCCTTGACTAGACAAGTACAACACAACTATCACAATCGGGAAGCACTCTCTCTCCCTCATCAACTCTTGCTCAACTTTGTCTACTATCATCTTGGCCAACTCATCACTATCGAAAGCTCAAGACTTACTTTGGCTCATTACCCTATCATCTCCCCCTTAGCTTAAAGGCATCAACTAAAAGATACTAACTAGTCACCTAAAGCAACTCATAAATTTAGAACCTCATATAACTCTATACTATCTCATATGCACATTTTAAGCCTCTTCTTACCAAATAACTTAGCATCAACTCACTATTTACATTTGAGGGTCACATACCCCTCCATTCATAGCACACACTTCTCTCAAGTTAATATCTTAATCTCTCACATACGTCATGTCAAGTCTACTAAATCAAATCTTAAAACTAGCACTATCACAATCATTCTCTACACCTCGTTACTCACCTTATAGATACTTCACCCTAGTTATAGGCCTCAATCAACCATCATTCTCACTATTTGAGTTCTACTCCTCTAACTCCCTCTTTCTAACTCTACAATCATCTTATCAACCATAGCTTTCCATGCCTCAGATTACCCTCCATCGGATGGTGACACTTATCACTTAGATACACAACTTCTCCCTCGAAGGTAACATTTGAATCGAGATATAGAGATGAGATTTCTCGGATACATCTCTCTTTGACTCAATGCATGATCCATATGAATGAGAGTACATCTTTCCAGATCAATAGAGTTAAGCACAGAAATTGGCTCCTCTCAAGCCTTGTGCAGTCTCTTTGCTTCCTCAAGACTTTATCTTAACTCATCAATAAGAATCTCATATCTACCGTTTCAACTACCTTGAGTATGAGGGGTAGTCGAACGGATATGAGCAACGCACGAATCAGAAGAGAACATTCATAGAGTTAAACTCTATCGCACGAATCTAGAATATGAAAGAAGGGAAACAATTCTTAATGTCCTATAGCCTCCTGATTATAAGTGTGGTGCACAACACACCCATAAGCAAGACTCTACTAGACACGGCTTTATAGACTCCCTAGGACTCTTGAACTCTGTGCTCTGATACAATGTTTGTCACGCCCCGGAAGGGTACCCTAGATGTAACCGGCACTCAGAAACCATTTCTAGCTCCCAAGCGAACCACATAGCTTGATCACACATCCGTTCATTCATTCAATCAGCGGAAGAGAAAAAACAATAAAGAGAATATTCGGTGGGCAACTCAAAACATCAATCTAACCCAAAGAATAAAGGCCATGGGCCAACAAATCGACTCTACTATTTACCATTAAAAATAGTTTGACAAGAATAATTGAAAAAAAGAAATACTCAATCGACCCTTCACTATCTAGTCTATGAAGCCTCTATCACTACTATCTAATTGGTGCCAATGACATGTTCATGACTACCTCAAATCAAATGAAAAGGGCTAACTCGATGCAAGAATAACATAAACGGTATCCTCCGAATGTAGGGGAGGACTCACCAATACGCTGAATACGAATAGATCCCTAATAGTGCTCCTATTGATGATCTCTTAAACCTGTCTCTGCATCATGAAATGATGCAAATCCAAATGGATGTCAGTACATGGAATGTACGAGTATGTAATATGGCAGAATGAAACATACCTCAAGGAAGAATAACGTTGGTTCAAATATCTCCGAATCAGAAAGATAAGAGAGGCTCAATCAAAGTCTAAATTAAGAATACATTTTTAGACAAAGCCAATCATATACCATACAATCCAATCCAATCATGTACAATATAGTTTAATCAAATCATTTACAATTCGATCCCATCCAATCCAATCACGTATCCAATCCAATATGATCACATACCATCAACTCTAATTCAATCACATATTATCTAATCCAATCCAATCACATATCTAACCCAATCCAATCACATACCCAATCCAATCCAATCCAATTATATGCAATCAACTCAATTCAATAGATATGCAAATTAGAATTATGCAATGTTTTACAATTCAACTCAATCATCTGCAATCACAATCAAACCAATCATATCAAGCACAATCCATACAATTGGGAGTTTCTCTAACCGACAACCATCACCATATGAGCGAGTGATAGTACAACAAGCCGATGTTGTTGCCGCGTTCGTTCATACCTTGCCAGGGTATGAACGAATTAATCAATTATGGATCCAATCCAACCAAGTCCTATAATGTCATGACAATAAAATGGGAAGCATCCGACTTTAACAGTTCCATCCCCTCTTATGTTTGGCGACGTAATTCATTGGTTCGAGTATGGACTATACTCTTACCCAATTCGGTGCTCGATACTCCTCCCAAGACTCAATATGCTCAAATCTATCAAGTGAGTATAATACTCAAAATACTCATTTAGTCTCATTGGACTCTTTTCAAAACTCAAATCAAATCTGGCCTCATTGGATCTTCTTTCAAATCGACTTATCTCAAATCATCAAACTCTTTTCTTTAAATTGATACCATCTCAACTCAATGGATGTAGAAAATATTATATGCATTTAAAATATAATTCCAACTCCTCAACTCTACCTCAAAATAGACATTTTTATGAAAAACGTTCAACTCATTTATACTCAAAATACTCATGTTTAAAATAATTAAAAGACGTTTCAAACTCAACTCATGCTTAAACTCTTTTTAAATCATAGATGAAGCTAATAATTCTTTAGACTCAAAATAGTGTGTAAATAGTTTATGCAAAAAGGTTCACAAATAATTTATTTAAAGCTCCTCCTCAAAAGATCATTTATTTTCAAAATATTCCTAAGACTCCAATCAACTCAAATTATGCACATCACAGACCACAAAATCACATTAGACTCTAATACACTTTATCACACAACATCCTCATCAACATAACCTCTCCATTCACATCATCGTCAAATACCATTATTCACATCGTCATCAAACATCATCATCACATCATCATCATCATCATCATCAAACATTATTATCACATAATAGTCAAATATCATCATCACATCAATCGTCAAACATCTACTCCAAAATCCTTATTTTAGTCCTATGTTCAATTTATGGAAGCAAAAGAACATTCTTAACTATCCAATTCATTCTTTTCATTCCAATCAATACACATATACACAAAACCATCCATCTCAACTCAAGACAAATTATGACCAAAAAAATTTCATCTTGGGTTCATGTGAATGAAACATGAATCCATACTCTCAATAAAACTCAACTCAAGAATATCGTCAACATCTATAAATCTATATACAAAGATACATTTGTAGTCAATAATTATGAAAGATAAATATTTAGTAACTCAAGTCATTAAAACATCAATCAACCAATAGTAGCTAAAAATATTCTATAGTTTAGGAAAACTTTCAAGAAAAACCTTCTTAGAAGGTTCAACTCTTTCACAACTCATATCCAACACATCTATGGGCATATGGAAGAACTCAATCCATATTTTAGGTTAGCCTTACATACCTTAGTGAAGACTTGAAGAAAACCATGTGGTTGGGTCTTCAATGGAGGACTCGAATCTTGAAGCTCTTGGAACAATTCTTTGTTAAAGAAGGACTTGGAGAAGAAGAAGAGGAAGAGAGAGGATCTTTCTAGGGCTTTTCTAGAGAGAGAGAGGGGCTGAAAATATGTCCCCAAAATGTTCAAGGATGATACATATATAATTTGGAACAAATTCCCAAATTGCCCTTTCTCCAAAATTCTGAAAAATAGGCTGAAAACATTCATGGCGCGATAGTGGCACGTCGAGCCATTGCGGCGCCAGGTCGATTATGCCTAAAAACATGCACATCGGTTAGTGGCGCGCCGCGCCAAGGACCAAACTACTGAGGCACATTCTTGGCGCGATAGTGGCGCGTTGCGCCCTTACAACGCCAAGGCCATATTTTCTGGGTTCTGGAATTTGGCTTGAAAAACCCTGCACACCTCATAGTGGCGCGCCGCGCCAGGGGCCAAACTACTGAGGCATGTTCCTGGATTGATAGTGGCGCATTGCGCCACTGCGGCGCCAAGCCTAGATCCCCAGCAGTTGCAGCCCAGGCCTAAAATTTCTGTCATGCTAGTTCGTCTTAGGATCGTCATATCTTTTGACTCTGAACTCCAAAAATTACCTTCTTGGTGGCGTTGGAAAGAAGACTCGATGAACTTTAATTTGGTAGGTAGTGGGCCACCCAGTTCATTATATTGTAAGAGATATACTTGTTTGAAGTTGACCCTAATATTAACTCACCCGAAAACTTAATCGATTCGAGTTCTTTGGACTCGACTTGGTGTTAGAGATCCCTTATGACCCCTAAACACATATAATACACTTCAATTACTTAGGAATTGATCCTAACTAATGTGTAAAATTACAAGTCCTCCGGTCCGAGTCTACACTCACGTGAAGAAATATTTGAATCTTAGCGAAATATTTTGGGGGGTGTTAGAGTGACGTGTCGAGTCAAACAAATAAGCCAATAGGAGGATGCCATGTGTAAAATGACAAGCCCATTTTCTATAGCCCATTATGCCATGTCAGTTAAATCTGATTAGTCAGAGAAAAACCTGTTTTTATCACAATTTCTTTATTCAACAACTACAAATATGGATCCTCATAATTCAGAAAAAATCATCAGAATTCTAACAAGAAGCCAGAGAGAGCTCGTGGATCAAGCGTCGCAGATTTCTCTACAAGCTACTAGTTCAAGAATTCAAGATCAAGTTCAAGAACAACTTAAGATCAAGATCACCAGATTCAAGAACAAGCCCAAATGCCCTTGAATTCAAGTACAAGTCAAGATCAAGCTCAAAAACAAGTGAAGATCGAGATCGTCAAATTCAAGAACAAGTGAAGTTCAAGATCAAGTGAATTTCAAGATCATCAAATCAACAAATCAAGATCAAGATCACAAGATTCAAGATCAAGCCTAGAAGCCCTTGAATTGAAGTAACAAGTCAAGATCAAATCCATCGAGTTCAACCAAATTCAAGATCAAGCTCAAGAGCTCTTGAATTTATATTCAAAAAGATGAATCAGAGGATACATAGAGATTGTAGCACTCATATTCAAAAATCAAATACTACGATTGTTGCGATATTTTTCGTTCTTGATTATTACATTTTCGATGCGAATTTTATTTTCTACAGGAGAATCTTTTCCAACTAAAATAAACTTGATCCAAAAAATTATAATCAAAAAACTTTCAAAATGACAGAGAAAAAAGGTTTTAAAACGTCCAAAAAAATTGCAAAAAAAGTCCCCAAAAATAGGCCAAAAATAAAAATAAATAAACATCCAAAAAAGGATCAAAAGAAACATCCAACAAAAGTCCAAAAAAATATATCCAAAAAAAAGTCAAAAAATAAGCAAAATTTTTCTAAGTTTATAACACTTAATTAATTTCTAAGTTTATAAGACATTTCTAAATCAATTAATTTTACCTTTGTAGACAGTGAAGTTTTATTGATAAATTTGTATTAAATTTGAATTAAATCTTAAATTCATGATACATTGACCAAGTCAAATTATTGGTTAATAAAGTCCAGTTAATATTTAAGTTAGAATGATATGACTTAAATAAAATTCAAATTACATTTGGTCCAGTCCACTAAGTTGAGAAGATGAGCCCAACTCATGCTCTTCAAGCCGACTCTAAAATTATTTGAAGACCAAAATACCCGTAAAGCCCTAGCTCACACCTATATATAGGGGCCTCCATAAGACCAAAAAAAATATATACGTAGAAATACATAGAAACTATTCTTCAGTGGTGATCCGCAAGTCTTTTGCATATAAAGAAGTTTTTGCCTCCAAGTGTTTAGCCACAAGTATTTCATCAATTCTAGAACAAAGTAAGGTTCTTGAGTTTACCATTCTAAAGAGAAGAAACAAAAAATTACATCTTTTTCTCTAAATTCCATAAAGATTATAACATTCGCACAAATATATATATAATTGTTTGTCGCTATTTTTCTTTCTTGATTTCAATTTTTCAAGAACCAAACTTGGTCGCTTGCAACCTTTTATAAAAAAAACAAACTATAATTTTATTCAAACAAGTCCTATCATTTAACACTTCTAAACCAAACTTAGTCGCTTGCAACCTTTTATAAAAAAAAAACTATAGTTTTATTCAAACAAGTCCTAACATTTAACACTTCTAAATCAATTTAAATATCTTGGAGGAAAGTAAGATATACTATAATAATTAATAATTGAGTACTCCTAAAATATATAGTTAAAAAAACATATTTTATAAAATTAAATAACCCTAAAATATATGATATAAGAAAAATATATAGTGAGAGTTCTAAAGTTTTTTCTTGAGATCAATTTCGGTTTGTTTGATTAAAGTAAATATCAAAAATATCATCTGAAATAGTATAAACACAATGACTTAAGTTCTCTTTATACGGTTGCTAGCAACATGAACAATTCTGTGTTTTTAGTTTCTGTTTTTGTTTTCTGGTGGTAATTGATTGATGTTTCTAATTTCTTCTTCCTTAAACCGGTAATCAACATGTATGATTTTTTTTATATTCTTAAGTTAATTGTTAGTGAACAAAATCTGGAAAAGATAGCAAAATAATAAATTTTAATACATTTTAATCATTTTTTACTTTTTAATTATTTTTAAAAATGTTATTTTTCATTGATTTTTTTTATGTGACATTACTATTATTTACGGAAAGCAAGAGTTAAATATGAGGTAAGTATATCAATTTATATATATTACATATATGTAGAACCTTTTGGTAGATGACTTTTAGTTTTCTTTCATCGCAATTCAAACTATCATCTTATTCTTTACCATAGTCCTTTTTCTATTGTTAATTTGTTATAAGTAGTTGCGTTATATTATTATGCTCATATATAATGTAGTTATTTTTCCTTTACCTTATTGTTTAGAATGCATTTTTATGTATAAATACCAACATAGTTTTGACTTTTGATATCAATGACGAAATTTATTCACTATATTTAATTTTGATCCTTAATTGATAGTGTGATGGTGAGTTATCATATTCCTCTGTAAGTATATTTTTTACCTTGAGAATTTTACATAATTTTTTATAAAATTTTCTACTTAATAATATGATGTACACACAATAATTTATTCTTTTTATATATATTTTATTAATTAACGCGATACACACGTGCAAAATACATACTCTTAACTAGTACTAGTATTATGGGCCCAAAACATTATTTTGTTCCTCTTATAAATAGAAGCGAATGAGTTAATGAATTGGTCGATTTGCCCTTCTGCTTCAATTTTCTCTATTTATATTTAGTATTTTTTTTGGTTTTAATTCATTTGTCTTACTTTTCATTTTAAGTGTGTTACATATTTAAAAATCAGAAAATAGTCATACTATAAATTATAATAATTAACAACTTAAAAATATTTTTAAAAACATATTAAAAAGATTTGGTTGACTCTCCAAATTTCACGTAAGCCACATTTATTGTGACAGAGAGAGTAACATATATTATTTAAAAATTACGTAAAAATACTATAAATCACAATAATTAATCATATAAAAAAATTGATTGATTCTCCTAATTCCATTTATGCTACATAAATTGAGACAAATAGAGTAGCATATATTGATTATGTACTTGCATAGACTCTCGTATCTAGTTTATAAATATACATATACTTACCAAATTAAAATTTCATACTAAGGACTTGTTTGAAAATCATGAAAATTGGATTTACGTGTAATTAGGTGTAACTACAGTTTGGCATGTTTGTTTAGCCAAACAATTACTTAGTTAATGGGAAATTGGATGTAAGTAAAAGAGTATAATTACGCTTTTCAATTCTGAAGTGAGGTGAAAATTACTGCTAATTACATGATTAATTTTAAGATTACTTTTTTAATTTCTTCCTTTTTGTTTCTATTTCAATTTGTCCTATTTTCTTTCTAATTTTTTTTTATTTCTGCTATTTTAGTTTCTTTTTTATACCTTTTTTAATTTTTTTTAATTTTTTTTTATTTTACATTATTTATCTTTCATCTCAATCTTTACTTCTTGTGATTTCAGATAATTACTTGCATTTTATTTGTTATTTATTTTCTTATTTGTTTTTTTCATTTAGCATAACTGTGTTATTATTCTAATTTTTGAATTTAAGTATAATTTCATTGTTCATGTTACACCCCACACTCTTGAGCTCGGAATGTCTCTTAAGCTTCTTAGAAGTTATGAAGTGAGTCGGATAATCTACTACACTATCACACAACTCCAAGGAAGGGAGAATGTGATATCCCGTGGTAGGGAAGGTTGGAAATAGGTTATAAGAAGTCGGAAGGAGTTGGAGGCCAGGTAATGAGTCGTAGGACTCGATTTACCTACTTAAGCTACTAACTTAGAAGTCTTACATACTTAAGCTACTTGAATACATACCAATCTTACGTAGCAAGGATGACATGGGTTCTTAAAACAAGACGAGATTACGAACCCACGAGGAAGATGAGAGAATGACATGTGGCAGCAAGAGGAGGTGCCACGTGGAAGCATAGGGAAGTGACACATGGAAGCAGGTGACCCACCTACTTGGGGTTAAGTAGGTGACCCACCTGCTTGGGGGAGTGGACCCCACTGCCATGTGGCAGCCCCTAATTGGCTACATGGACATGATGGCCCAATGAGAGCTGGACACATGTCACCCTTAGGGGATGACATGTGTCACCTCTTGGGAAGACATATATATACATGTGTGATGACTCTTAAGTCATTACTTATCACATTCTTAGGCTGAAACTTTGAGAAAACAAAGGAAAGGAAGCTTAGAGCCTAAGAGAGAGTACCTACGGTAATAAGGAAAAAAAGGGTAAGTCTCCAATGTTTCTCCATGAATTAATTATCTAAGGTGTTACTCGATCACGTAGAGATGTATATATGTATATTATGATGACTAAGGAGTCATTTCTTCAGCCCTACACTTAGAAACTTGAAGAGAAAAACCTAGAGAGCCAAAGAGAGAGGGATATGGGTTTGACCTTGGAAGGTGAGTCTTCCGATTTTATTCCATGAATTAATTATTTAGGTTATACCAAGATGATATGAAGGTATTGATAGTATAAATTTATGATTTGGAGCAGCATCAAAGGGATCCAAACAGTCCGCTAAAGTTTCAGCACGCCAAAGAACTTCTGAGGTGAGTGGAAAACTTTGGCCAATTTCGGGTAAGGTAAGAGTTTTCCTTTCAAATTGGAGGTTATGGTGTTCTTATGAAGTGTATTACATGTATTGTTTGTGGCTGGAAATATGAAAATCTTATAAAGATGCTTGACGTTGGAATCAATCTAAATTGGAGTCGTTATAGTTAGCTTGTAGTCGAGTAAGGTGTTGCGCTTGTGCTGTGCGGCTGCAGGTGGTGTGGTAGTGTGTTTCAGGTCTGGAACATGGTCTAAATAAGGCATGGGTGCTGATGATTTCAGACACACGACCCCCTATTTCGTATAGTTAAAGGTTTTAAGAAATAAAAATTAAAGACCCTATTTTGGTATCGTAATTTTAAGCAAGTGTTGTGTAATGTTGCCATGTGTTATGTGTGTATGAGCTGTAGGTTATTGTTGTTGGTTGGCTGTAGTGATTAGGGATATAATTGGAAATTTGGATAGGGCATTTTATAGGGGAGGTACTGTCCGATTTCTGATAACGCCTTAACTAACTAAAGAACTAGTCGAGAAGACGAGCGAGGAAATGGGTTCTATGAATGCTTGGGTGCAACTTAAGATGCTGAAAAGTCAAGGGTTGTTGATATTCATATTTCTTCCGTGTTGAATAGGTTCAAAGGACGATGAGGCAAACGTGACAAAGAGAAACCCGAAAGAGGTATGTGAAGCTTTCTCTTGGCATATTTTTGGCATAAGTATTTAAAGCCATCTCTCTTTCCTTTTGGCATGTCTTAGACTTAAGTGAATTGCGTTTGAAATGTGGGGGATAATTCCATTCCCAAAACTCCAAGTACGCCTCATAATTCCTATCCACTGCTTGATATTGGAATCCCTGCAAGAACAGAGTATTGCCTCGCAAGGCTTCTATGTGTCAAAAAGTAGTGGATGGGAAGCTACCTTTCCTTTCCCCTGAGATGTATTTGGCATAAAAATGAGGTTATGATGTCATGTCTTTTCACCGAGCCCCATGATGCTCCGAGTACGAAATATGTATATGATGACCACATGAAGAGAGGTACAAATTATATAGAGCTTATTCTCTTTCTTCTTCTGGCATGTGTTAGTTGTAAGTTAAATATGATACGAGCTCCGGGGTGATTCCATTCTTAAGCATCTCCTGTTTACTTCTAAATATCGATCTCCTATAGTAGTTGAACTATTTTCCTGGAAACTTCGATATGTTAAAGAGGTAACAAATGTACAGGATCTAAGTCGTAAAGACTATATGACAACAAGAGTTTCTGGTCCCATAAGCAATTTGGCCTTACTTTAGTACATGTATAGGGTCCCCGAGAGTACAGTGGGTTTGGCCTCTAATGGAATTTAGAGGGCACTAGAGATGACTACACTACTACTCAGGTCCTTAGACGAAAGCTTAATCTTCTTATACGGTCAAGTCTCTGGTAATGTTTTAAATTGCATATGGTTACTCACTACTCTACTCGTGCATACTGTAACCCTTTTATCACCGAGTCCCAGGACGAGAACGTAGATGTGCGCAGTCACTGCATTATCCACTGAGTCCCTTACTAAAGGGCTGGGTATGCTACACGAGGACATGATAATGCAATAACATGAAAATCTCACTAAGTCCCTCACTAGAGGGCCGTGTACGTATGTATATATATGATGATGTGTTGTAATACGATGGTGATGGCGCTGGGCCAATGATGGTCCTACAGGTATATTCACCGGATCCCTGATAGGGACGACTATATTGTATAATTTGAGCATGCATACTTTTATGATTCACAGGGTATAGGTACAGGTTTCTGATTTGATATTTTATCCCTTGCTTCTCTATTTTAGATATGCTTCCAGTTGTATTATGTTATATTTTACATACTCAGTACATATGTCGTATTGACTCCCTTTCTTTGGGGGGCTGCATTTCATGCCCGCAGGTACAGATACAGGTTTTGGGAGTCCATCAGCTTAGGAATCCGCTCAGCTCAGCTGGAAGAGGCTCCCTTGTATCGGAGCCTCATTTTAGTACTGACCATGCATGTATATGACTTCTTTTGTTTATTCAGGGGTACGGCGGGGGCCCTGTCCCTCCATATGTTATCGTTAACATTTTTAGAGGTCTGCAGACATGTATATGTGGGTTGTGTATGTCAGTTTGGTTCAGCTGGGTCTGTATGATATGTGGTACATGTTATTGTGTTATGACAACCTTGTCGGCTTGCGTGCCCTTTCATGATGTAATACAAATGAAAGAGGCTACAGGTTTATGAAAATGTTATCACCCAATAGGGTTCGGATGCATAATATTATGTCATTTATATTTCGACCTGACTACAACTGATAGATATGAATACGAGGGTCCAGGTCGGACCCCAGTCACGGCCTACGGGGTTGGGTTGTGACAGTTCACTGAGGATATAAACTATGTTTTCCTTTTAAATTATATTTACTTAAGTTATATTGGAACCTATTTTATGTTATGTTGGAATTTGAATAAATAGTACAATGCTAACTTCTTTCTTTTTCTTTTCTTCCAATTTTCATTTAGTAGATTGATTGGTTATTTTATATGGTATGTGTCACGATCCAAGAATATCCCCTAGATGTGACATGATGAATAAAATATCGAAAGACTCTAAACGAACCACTTGACATAGCATGATACTAAGATGATCAACATAACTAAAATTAAAGAGATAAGCGGAACGTAAGTTTCAAAAGTCTGATAAAGCATAATAGAAGAATCTGATACAACTCAACATAAGAGGAACCACCTAATGTCTGATAAGCCTCTGCCATAAATGAGATGCTAGAACATGTCTCTAGCTATCTTTAATATCTGACAACTGAACATAAAGTAAAGTCTGAAGAAATGGCCATAAGAGGCATGTCCGCAAACCATGAGGTTTCACAAAACAATAAGCAAGCTAATAAGATCCAATACTAACTGTGGTCCGAAAGATGTCCATCTGAACCTATATGAGATAATATAGGCAAGTATGCGGTCAATACTATAAAATATACTCAATATGGAGAATATGCATAAAAATAACATAGAAACATGATAAGTCTGAAAATATGATAATGTATGACCAAGTAAAATGTAATATAATTGATAAGGTGAGTTCGTAAAACATAGTACAAGGTCAATACAATATTTCTAAAAGAGTCATAATCATATCATAAGAGAAATCATAATCATAGTCATATCATAAACTTTTATGGGAGACACCGTGAACCAACATAAGTCATGTGAGCTATAACATGGAGTTCAGTGTACTACTCCCACATCAAAAATAAAGTGTCCTACTTACAAAGGTAAGGACCATAATCATGAGCTTAGGTGGATCCAGTAGCTAAAGTCAATTAAGACTAAGTCCTATGGGGGCACGTAGTTATAGAACAAGGGGATTTCTTCTAACGAACTCCACCTCACGAGTGGACCTTTATCTCAAAGTTCGCTCGGTGCTAAGTAAACTCCCAACAAAAAAACATGCATAATCATATCATATTCATAATCTTTGAAGTGGTAAAAATCTAGTGATAGCCAATCATTCATAACTTCATATAGTAAGAATAACTCCTTTAAATCATGATTTCATAAACTCATAAGAAACACTTATCTAAAACATTTAAATCATGACAAATCTTTCATAATGAGAATACTTCAATTAAAAGCAACTTAATTTCATAAATTCATGTTGACACTTTATTCGAAAGTATCCTTGAATCATAATTCTTCAACTCATAATGCATGACTATTATAAAAGATTGATTTCATATCAAAATCACTTGTTAGCATGGGTTCATATAAAGTTCATTGGAAACATGTAATTATGATCAAATCATGCATAATAGGATCAATAATGATGAAAAAATCTTGATATCAAATGAACCCATAACAAAATCATAAAATTCTAAAATTTGGGTAAGAATCATAAAAGAGAATTTGAGATTTCTTTGGGGCTCAATGAGTGAAGAGGAACCCATTGATGAATTTCCCACATACCTTGATAAACCCTAGCCTTGAACTTGAAAGAGGAGACTTGGAGATTGAAGAACCCTAGATTCACTTTGAGGGAAAACTTGGAAAAAAAGACTTGGAGTTTTGAGAGGATGAGAGTGAATGGGGAGGGTTTGAGTCTTAGAGTCAGTTGTAGGTTCTAAATAGTCTAGAAATGACGTAATATAGGAATCAAAAAATTAGAAAAAGACCAAATTAACCTTGAGAAAAATAACCCGCGTGCAAGTTCTACGGGTGCATCTACGGAACATAGAAACTCATACGACCCGTAGAAGGCAGTCCATAGAAAATGAATTGAAGTCCTGTGTCTCTGATCCTTGAACCACAGGACCTTTTATGACCCGTAATTATTTATACGACCATACAATAGTCTGTAAAATCCAAGTACTGAAAATTTTAAGTTTTTGAAGTTCTCTTTGCAACCACTTTCTACGGTCCATAAAATATTTTACGGACTGTAAACCCTCTCGTCCTGTTCAAGTCCCAAAATACCAACTTTATGATCTTTCTAATCACAACCAGGTCTACGACTCGTGAAACCTTAAACGGTCCTTACAACCTCTCATACAACCTTTCTTGAACAAATTTTCCTCAAGTCCAATAGCTGATTTACGGACCCATCCACGGTCCATAGAACCAACCATCGGGTCGTACTGTTGGCTCGTAAAAAGTCATTTGAGAATCGATAATTTCCCTTTTTTTAGGACATCATCTACGACATCCATTGACGGGCGGTAGAACCAAATATGGTTCGTACTTAGCCTCTTACAAACTTGCACCACCAATATTTTTTGCAAATTTTCAACTTCCAAAGACTTTTATACTTTTGGGATATTACAATACCCCTTCCCCGAGAACATTCATCCTCGAATGAGATTCAACTAAGTATGAATAGAGTAGTGAAAGATCTAACAGCCCAACCTGAATGCAAAATACATCAAAAATGCATAAAGCCTAGGAGTAATCAACCCCAAGCTAAACCATGAACTTTAAAACTAATTTCATAAACATGCACGCATATGGAAACATGAGGATAGCTGAAACACATGGTTCCTAAAGAGTGCACAAGAGGAACTAATACCTCAAGCTGAAACTAAAGTGAAGGGAAAGAGATGGGTTCATTTGGACATCATATCAGCTTTGAACTTCCAAGTAGAATCTTTAAATAACTAGTTCCTCTAAAGGATTTTCACTAAAACAACTTCCTTATTTCTCAACTTACAAACCTGATGGTCTAGAATATCAACTAGGACCTCTTCGTAAGAGAGACTTTCTTTAACACTCTACAATGGCACAACTGAAATAGGATCACTAATGCATTTCTTCAACAAGGATAGATGAAACACCGGATAGAGTGAATCTAATTGGAGGGTAAATCTAACTTATAGGCCACCTTGCCAAAAACGCCTAAAAATTTGATAAAGGCCAACAAGGGATTAAGCTTACCTTTATTACCAAACCTTACCACACCCTTCATAAGTGAGATTTTAAAGTAAACACAGTCATCAACTTCAAATTCAAGCTCTCTTCTTCTCACATCTGCATTATATTTCTTCCTACTCCAGGCAGTTCTCAACCTTTATCTAATAAGTCAAACTTTTTCCATAGCTCATAAACTAACTTGTGCCCTATTAAAGCCACTTCATGAGCCTCAAATCATCCAATCGGATACCTAAAGCTGCTATCATAACGAAGCCATATGAATACTAGAATGGTAATTATTATTATAAGAAAACTTAATCATAGATAAATGATCATTCCAATTACCTTTAAAGTCGATCAACAAGATCTCAACATATCCTCCTAAGTCTGAATTATCTTTTTGGCCTAGCCATCGGTCTGTGGATGAAAAGTTGTATTAAACTTAACTTGAGTACCATGACCCTTCTGAAACAATCTGCAAAAGTGAGATATGAATTGAGTACCTTTGTTAAAAATGATGGATAGTGGAGCACCATGCAATCTACCCATCTCTCGAATGTAAAGTCTAGCATAGTCCTAGGCCGGATAAAAAGTCTTAATCAAAAGGAAATATATCGACTTAATCATTCAGTTTATAATCACCGAAATAGAATCAAATTGTCAATGCGTGTGAGGCAAACCTATAATGAAGTCCATATTCAAATCTCCCCACTTCTAATAAGGAATATCAATGTATTGAGCCATCCTGCCTAGTTTATGATAAACAACCTTCACTTTTTGGCAATTTGAACACTTAGCCACAAACTCTGCAATGCCCTTCTTCATGCCATTTTATCAATAGACTTTCCACAAATCATGGTACATCTTAGTGGATCCTGGGTGAATAGAATGTCAAGAAATATGGGCTTCTGCTAGAATCCGTTACTTCAAACCATCAACATCTGGAACACACAATCTACTCTAATATCAGAGCACACCATCTTCTCCTTGAGAGAAAGCCTCAATGGTCATTTTAAAAACCACTTACTTTAAATCAACCAAGATTGGATCCACATTTTATTTTTCCTTAACATTACTCATAAGAGACGATTCAAAACCATTCTGAATGATAACTCCACCATCTTCTAAATCAACCAAATGAACTCCCAAATGGGAAAGTCTATGAACATCATGAACCAACTTCCTTTTTCTCATCCTCCATATTAGAAACACTACCCATGGATAATATACTAAGAGCATCTGCCATCATATTTGCTTTACTCCGATGGTACAACACACTCATGTTATAATCCTTCAATAATTTAAGCCATCTCATTTACCGAATATTCAAATTCTTATGATTAAACACATATTACAAACTCTTATGATCGGTGAACACAACCACATGAACACCATAAAGGTAATGCCTCCAAATATTCAAGGCAAAAACTAACGTAGCCAACTCAAGATCATAAGTCAGGTTGTTCTTCTCATGAACCTTAAGTTGCATAGAAGCATAAGCAATTACCTTGCCATATTGCATCAACACACAACAAAGGCCAATTTTTGAAGCATCACAATATACAATGAAACCATCTGAATCATTAGGTAAAGTCTAAATTAAGGCTGTTGTAAGTCGAGTCTTCCACTTCTGAAAACTATTCTCACAAGCATCAGACCATTGAAACTTAACTTTTTTCTGAGTCAACTTAGTCAAAGGAGAAGCAATAAAGGAAAACCCTTTCATAAATCATCTATAGTAACTAAATAAACCCAAGAAACTCTTGATATCTGAGGGAGAAAGATGTCTAGGCCAGTTTTTGGCCACTTTGTTCTTTTAAGGATCAACCTATATGCCCTCTCCAGAAACAATATGACCAATGAACTCTACCAACCTCAACTAAAAATCCTACTTGCTAAACTTAGCAAATAACTGATGGTCTTTCAAAATCTGCAAGACAATTCTCAAATGGTCTGCATTCTCATCTTCACTCTAAGAGTAGATAAAGATGTCATTTATGAAAATAATGAAAAATATATTCAAATACTGTTTGAACACCCTGTTCATCAAATCCATAAAAATTGCAGGAGCACTTGTTAGTCCAAAAGACATAACCAAAAATTCATAGTAATCGTATCGAGTCTTGAAGGTTGTCTTTGGAATATCACACTCTCTAACTCTAATCTGGTGATAACTTGATCTGAGGTCTATCTTAAGAAGAAATTGGTTCCTTAAAGATGATCGAACAAGTCATCAATTCTTGAGATATGATATTTATTCTTGATTGTGACCTATTTTAATTATCGATAATTAATGCACATTATGAGAGAACCATCTTTCTTATGAACAAAAAGAACTGGAGAACCCCATGAAGAAAAGCTGGGCCAAGCTCAGCTGGATCCATTCAATAAGGAGGAATAGAGATAGGCTGGGTATCTGGAATAAGGTATATACCAAAGTCAAATTCCTTTTAGAGAGGGACTCTAGGAAGGTCTTCGTAAACAGTTTTGGGAACTCATTCACAACAGAAACTGACTTAAGAGTTGGGGTTCCAGAACTAAGATCCTTAACCCAAACTTGATGATAGATACAACCTTTGAAAATCATCTTTCTGGCCTTATGATAAGAAATAAATCGACCTATAGGCGTTGAAGTACTACCTTTCTATTTAATGGCCGAATCATTAGGAAATTGAAACCTTACAACTCTAGTTCTATAATCGACGGAAGCATAACAAGCATTTAGCCAATCCATGCCAAAAATAACATTAAAACCAAGCATTTCTAACTCTACAAGATCAACCTAAGGTGATTTTCTAAAAAAATGAGATCTGGCAATTTCTATCTACATGTTTAGAAAGAATTGAGTCACCAATAGGAGTAGAGACTAGGAAAGGCTCTAACAAGATTTCTAGACTGACATCGAATTTCACAGTAACATAAGGAGTCATAAAGGAAAGATTCACTCCTAGATCTAATAAAGCATAAGCATCAAATTGAAAGACTCATAACATACTAGTGACAATATTAGGGGAATCTTCCTGATCCTATAGAGTGTGAGGAGATAAAACTTGCCTTATCGCTATCTGCTACTAGAACAAAATAAAGTACCCTACTTAGCTGGGTGACATGATGAATCACTATGCTGAATCTGCTGATGAACATCTTTATCCTTGCTAGGAAGCGAAGAGAAATCCCTCATTCTATGTCCAAACTTACCCCAATCATAACATTCATCGATACCCGCTAAGCATCTTCCCTGATGACTCTTTCCACACTTCTAAAAAGTGGAAGTCTAACCACTAGAAGCATTAATTTGAGGATTAGGGTTAGACACCCTATCTTTGTTGAACTTCTGAACTGAATCACTAGATAAAGTTAGGCCAGAGAATTTCTATCTAAACTAAGAACGACCACTACCACCGTATCTCTGATGAGAATAGTCACTACTATCGGCCCGAGCCCTTTTAGTCTCCCTAGATTTCTCCTTAAGATTTTTCTCTTCAATTTGTTGAGCATGGGACATCAACCTTGAGATATCCATCTCTTTGATCAATATGGCGGTTCTGAGCTCTAGAATCAACTACAATTGTCGGAGCATATAATGCAATTGAGTGAATAGAAAAAAGTATTCCTTTACACTCTTATTACCATGATTTACGCTTATGAACTCTTGAACTTTATCCTCCCTCATCTCAAGGGGAAAGAAGCGATCAAGAAATACCCATTTGAACTTGTCCTAATCCAAGGGACCCAATAACCCTTTTTTCCTTCCATTGAGTAAACCATACTTGAGAAATCTCTTTCAATTGGTAAATTCCAAATCTACCTTTTCAATCGAAGTCGCATCTATAATGTCCACGATCTTTTGAATCCCTTAAACAAACTCTTGTGCATCTTCATCCACTTTCAAACCATAAAATTCTGGAGTATTCATCCTTGTGATGTCTCAAACCCTTGTCGCTGTTGTATCCATATTTGGGTTCATAAGAGCTATAACCTCACTGTAGGCTTGAATGGTCATGGCTTGCATAAGCACTTCGAAAGCAACCCAAAATTCAGCATGTGAGACTTGTTTGACCAAAGGATTAACTTGAAGCTTATGAAGATTGTTTCTCTTCATTCATATTCATGTTCTTTCTCAATGAAGCTCTTCTTGGAGGCATGAATCTGCGATCTATAAAACACGAGTTAGAAGAAAATCTTACAAAATTCAACTCTATCGCACGATTAAGTGTATGAAAGAAGTAAAGTATTTTGTAATCGTCTAGTAGCCTCCAATTCATAAATGTCAAACACATGAGAAAGACTCTACTTAGCATGACTTTTAAACACCCTAAGACACTTGAACCTGGCTCTGATACCAAGTTTGTCATGACCCAAACCTACCCCTAGACATGGCTTGATTAGTATAATTTTGAGAGACTCTAAATGAACTACTTAATATAGCATGACACTAAGATGATCAACATACCTGAAATTAAATAGATACATGGAATATAAATTTGAAAAGCTTTATGAAAAATTCAATACAATTCAAGCAAAATCATCTAATGTCTGAAAAGCCTCTACCATAAATGAGATATTAGAACATGTCACTAGCTATCTCTAATAGCTGAAAATTGAATGTAAAGTAAAGTCTGAAAAAATGGTCATAAATGGTATATCCTTAAAACATGAGGACTTACCAAGCATTAAGCAAGATGATAGGATCTAATACTAACCAAGGCCGAAGGATGTGCATTCAGACTTATATTATGAGACAAAACAGGCAAAGATATGTAGTCAGTATTGTGAAATATACAGAGTATGGAAGAACATGCAATAAATATATCATAGAAACATGATGAGTCTAAAAATGTGATGATGCATGACTAAGTAAAATGTGACATAATTTGATAAGCTGAGTTTATAAAACATAGAACAAGGTCAATGAAATATTTCTGAAAGATTCATAATCCTATCATAAAAGAAATCATAATCACAGTCATATCATAAACTTTTATAGGAGATACCGTTCATCTATATAAATCATGTGATCTCTAATATGTGAGCTAGCATTGAGTTCATAAGAATAACTCACTTAGATCATGATTTCATGGCATACTCATATGAGACACTTATCTAAAGAATCTAAGTCATAATACATCTTTTATAACGATAATACTTCAATCGGAAGCAACCTAGTTTCATAAATTCATGTTCACACTTTATTGGAAAATATCCTTGATTCATAATCTCTTCAACTAATAATGCATGCATATCATAAAAGCACGATTTCATATTAAACTCACTTCTATAACATGAGTTAATGTAAAAATCATTAGAAACAAGTAATTATGATTAGATCATGCATAACAGAACCAATAATGATGAAAAATCTTAATATCAATTAAACCCATAACAAAATCATAAAACCCGAGAATTTGGGTAAGAATCATAATAGAGAATTTGAGGTTTCTTTTGGACTCAATGAGTGAAGAGGAATCCATTGATGAATTTTCCACATACCTTGATGAACCCTAGTCTTGAACTTGGAAGAGGAGACCTAAAACATGAAGAACCCTAGATTCACCTTGAGAGAAAACTTAAAGAAGAAGATGTGAGGTTTTGATAGAATGAGAGTGAATGAGAGGGTTTGAGTCTTAGACTCAGTTATTGGTTCTCAAAATAGGCTAGAAATAACGTAGTATAGAGTAAAAAGAGAAGGAAAAAACCCAATTAACCTTGAGAAAAATAGCAGTCGGATAGGTTTTACGGGTGCATCTATGGACTGTAGAAACTTATACAATCCGTAGAGGCCGTCTCTAGAAATTGACTTGAAGTCCTGAGTCTCTAATCCTTGAACAACGGATCCCTTTTACAACCCATACAGTAGTTTGTAAAACCCAAGTATTGAATGTTCCAAGTTTCTGAAGTTCTCTTTATGACCACTTTTTATGGTCTGTAAAACATTTTATGGACCGTAAACCCTCTCTTCCAGTTTAAGTCCTAAAACACCAACTTTCTTATTTATCCAACCATGACCAGGTCTATGACTCTTCGAACCTTACACAAGTTGTATAACCTCTCATATAATTTTTCTTGAATAAATTTTCCTAAAGTCCAGTGGCATAATCTACGGACCTATCCATGGTCCATAGAATCAACCACAGGCTGTATTTTTGATTCATAAAAAGTTATTTGAGATTTGAAATTTTTTCCAATTTTTAGGACATTGATACATCGGAGATTTTTGATTCATTTATATCTTTTTCTTATGATTTTATGACACTTAGGTAGAGAATGAGGCTAAATATTCTTTGACTTATGTTTATTCATGTATTATGGCTTGGAAGGTATTTGATGGAAATTGATGTAATTCTACTTTTGCGGATTGTCAATAACAAAGTCAGTACTGCTTTAGCAGCCACACAAGGTTCTCTTTAGTGAACATCCAAGGAATTGAAGGGTTGCTTCACGATCCGGCCTAGGACCTAGTCGTACCATGATGATCGAAACTCTGAAGGGGCTCCAACCAAGTCTCTTGATATATCATTAAGCATACATAAGGTAAATAAAGTACGATAAGGTAAGCAAAATAATCAACTTAACATAAAAGTCAAGAAAGAAACTTCAATCCCAATGTCCAACAATGGACTTACATCAATTTCAAAGTGTAAACATGCCACTATTCTAGACCTTGATGGGGATGTAGGATAAGCTCCGAGCTCACCCAAATCCTAAAAGAAAGAGTCAAATAACAACATAAAAAGAGTCACGTCCTCGATAAATGAGAATTCACCAACTCTCAAAAACTAAAGTATCTCTAGCCATGAATGTGAGGAGCGTGAGAGTGTTCTCTCCCTACATTATGGGATAATGTAAACAAAATATGTGTTAGTATATAGAAGGTACTAAGTATGTGAGTTATGCATGAATAAGTAAAAGGGACGTGAGCAAAATGACATAAGATGCATGACCAACATAATAAGCATGAATTTACTTAAAGCATTAGAAATATTATGTAAACTATGGTCAAGCATCATAAACTTCATAATAAACTTTTCATCTTTGCTTATAACTTGAATGTGGATAAGACCTTTAACCGACATCTTAAGACCATAACATGAAATCCAATGGAACTCCCAAATGAAGAAGAGAGAGGCTATTTGCCAAGGTAGATTCTATGAGAAACAACTTTAACTCAATAGCTATATGTGGATCCACTAGGTAATCTATCAAGGCAACCTACAAGAACAACGTAGTTTGGGACTTTAAGTTGCTGCTAGGATTCCCTTGGGTAACTAGCTATGTTACCGGACCGAACCCCACCTACAATTCCTCTCGATTCTTAATCAATATTCCAACGGAATTCATTTAAAACATAGAAGTATCATCAATTTCATCATGAAAATAATAATTAGAGTAACTCATTAATTTTAGTAATTCATAAGAATCCATAAGTTTGGTGATAATTGTCCTTATCACCTTCTTAAATATAATTGTGTGAGAATTGTACGTATCACACCATAATAATTTTCTTGGATCATAATTTAATTATCATCATAAGTTTCATCATTAAATCATAATCTCAACTTCATTTATAAAAAATTTCTTTGAACCTCATTGAACTCATAATCAATCTCATGAAAAATCACCTTTAAACTTTATAATAATGATTGAAATTAACTTTATGCACGGGAATTCATAATATAACTTGAAATCATGCAATTTATATAGAAATATACTTATAATCATCATTAATAACATCTAAAAATGAAACTAAAATGGTCGAATGCAATTCATCAAAACTAGGGTTAATAGCCAATTGAATCTTTAAGAAAACTTTGAGGAAACTTTGGGACTCCATGGGTGAAAGGAACCCATGGATCAATCCCCACATACCTTGATGATATCAACTTGAAATTGAAGAAGAAACTTGGTGAAATTGAAACCTAGCTTAAAATTTGATGGAGAGCTTGAGAGGATTTGATTAGTCTTGCCTTAAGAGAAATTTTGAAGAATGAATTGAATAGGAGGGGAATTTGACGAATTGAATATATATAGTCTTTGAATTTAGTGTTAATATTCATTGAACCGAACTTGGAAAAAGACATAATTGCCCTTCATTAAAAATTAATTTTGGACCTATGAGAGGCCTTCTGCGAATCATAGAGACAGTGATGAGTCATAGGAATGACTCATCCTTTAGGACCTAAAAAAGACCTAAAATTTTGGGTCTCTAAAGTCTTGCTACAAGTCGTGTCTACAACTCGTTCTTTTTTCTATGAGTCGTAGACTTCACTCATCCTGCAGGTATTTGAAAACCTGAAGAATTAAGCCTTTTATTTTTTTTTATGAATCATCTTTACCACTTGTCAAATGGTTGATGACTCGTCCTGTCGAGTCGTAGAACCTTGGATGAATTGAATACCGAAAACCATGGGTCTCATATAATATTAATTCTCTCAAACCATCAACATTAGGCACACACAACCGCCTTGATAAAAAAGCACACCATCCCTCCCTTGGGAGAAAGCCTCAATGGCTTTTTTGGCAACTGACTTCTTCAATTCAACCAACACCAGACCACTATCTTGCTTGGCCTTGAAATCCCCCACAAAAGATAATTTCAAATTATTTTGAATTAGGATACCTCTATTATTGGAATCAACCAACCGAACACCTAATCAAGCCAACCTATGTGCATCCTTAACCAACTCCTTCTTGCCCTCTTCAATATGGGTAATACTATTCATGGATAATCTACTTAGTATATCGGTAACTATATTAGCTTTACCCAGATAGTACAATACACTCATGTTATAGTCCTTCAACATTTCAAGCCATATCCTTTGCTGAAGGTTAAAGTCTTTTTTCTTAAACACATATTGTAAACTCTTATGATCGGTGAATACATCCATATGGACACCATAAACATAGTGTCTCCAAAAATTTAAAACAAACACAATGGCCGCTAGTTCCAAGTAATGAGTCGGATAATTTCTTTTGTGCACCTTAAGTTTCCTAGAAGCATAGGCTATCACCTTATCATGTTGCATCAAAAGCATCAGGCCCTTCTGGTAGGGTCAAAATTGGTGTAGTAGTAAGACGATCCTTCAACTCTTGGAAACTCTTCTCACAAGCTTCCGACTATTGGAACTTTATTTTTTTTTGGGTCAACCTAGTCAAAGGTGATGAGATTGATGAAAAACCTTCTACAAATCTTCTATAATATTCGGCTACACCCAAGAAACTCCTAATGTCCAAAGGGGATAATGATCTAGGCCAATTCTTAACTGCCTCAGTTTTCTTAGGATCAACCATAAAACCTTCACTGAAAACAATGTGACCAAAGAAAGAAACCTCCCTTAACTAAAACTCATATTTGTTGAACTTAGAAAATAATTTCTTATCCCCTAGAGTTTGCAACACAGTCCTCAAATGATTGGAATGCTCTTCCTCATTCCAAGAGTAAACCAAAATGTCGTCGATAAACACAATTACAAATATGTCCAAATATTGTTTGAACACCCCTATTCATCAAGTCCATGAATGCCGTGGAGGCATTGGTCAATCCAAATGACATAAATAAGAACTCATAATACCTTGTTTGAAATACCGTCTTGGGAACATCACACTCTCTCACCCTTAGTTGGTGATAATCGGAATGATGGTCAATTTAGAGAAATAGCTTGCCCCTTATAGTTGATCAAACAAATCATTTGTCCTTAGAATTGGGTATTTATTCTTGCTGGTTACTTTGTTCAATTATCGATAGTTAATGCATATTAGAGTTACTTTAGTTTTCAAGAGTTGGTAAGTCCTCATTTATCAAGGACATGACTTTTCTTTTATGTTGTCACTTGAGTTTTTCTCTTATGATTCGGGTGAGGTAGGATCTTGTCCTAAGCCCTATCAAGATCTAAAATAGAGGCATGTTTAGATGTTAAAATTGATGTAAGTCCATTATTGGACATTGGGATTGAAGTTATGTTCTTGAATTTTATGTTTAGTCAATTCTTCCTCTTACCTTATCATATTTTCTTTACCTTATGTATGCTCAATGATATATCAAGAGGCTTGGTTGGAGCTCCTTTGGGGTTTTGATCACCGTGTTATGACTAAGCCCTAGGCCGGGTCGTGACAAACTTGATATCAGAGCACAAGGTTTAGGAGTGTCCTAGGGAGTCTAATATGTTGCGTTATATAGAGTCTTATTCATTAGTGTGAAGCTCACCATATCTATAAATAGGAGGCTATGAAGCGTCTTTGGAGAATCTCACTTCTCTCATAATCTATATCGTATAGTAGAGTGATACTCTAAGTCTTTCCCTCTAATGTGTGTTCTTTGCGGTTTTTAAAAAATGCCTCCATGAAGATACCTCGCTTGAAGGAATGTGGTTGAGGAGCAACAAGCTCTAAATGATCCATTGAATGACTAAGTCTTCAATACCGAGTTTCGAGCAGCCTTCCAATTACTTGCTCAAGCTATGACGACATAAGGCAATCGTGAGGTGGTTGCTTCCATGAACCCAAGTGTGGGTACAGAGGAAATAAGGATTCGTGACTTTATGAGGATGAATCCTCTGTAGTTTTGGGGTTCCAAGGTTGAAGAGGATCCATAAGGGTTCATTGATAGCATTTACAAGATTGTGGAGATTATGGAAGTTAGCCAGGTAAAGAGGGAGGAGTTGGAAACTTATCAATTAAAGGGTGTTTCTCATATTTGGTTTGATCAATGGAAGAGTGAGAGTCCTAGAGAGGCGGATCCCATGATTTGGGATGAATTCAAACAGGTGTTTCTTGATCGCTTTTTCCCATTGGAGTCGAGGAAGGCTAAGATAAAAGAGTTCATTAATTTTAAACAAGGTAGTTTGAGTGTGAGGGAGTATGCCTTCAAGTTTACTGAATTGTCAAAATATACTCCATTCATGGTTTCCGACCTAAGAGCTCATATGAACAAGTTTGTGAGGGTATGTTGGATGTATTTCTAAGGAGTGTAAGACAACCATGTTTATTCAGAAAATGGACATCTCTAGACTTATGACTTATGCGGAGCAAATAGAGAGTGAAAAGATAAATGAGAGACTTAGGGAATCCAAGAGGGCAAGGACCGATGATGGTTATTCCTCTTATGTTAAGTCCGAAAGTGGTAGGCGTCCTTATTTTCACCAAAGGTTCTCTACTCAAGGATCTTCAAATTCTACTACTCCTAGGTTTGACAAGGATAGGGTGCCCAACCTTAAGCCTCTAGGAGGTGGTTCTATTGGCCAAGTTACCCCGCATGCAAGAAATATGGAAAGGATCACAAGGGAGAGTGTCTAGTAGGTTTGAATGTGTGTTATCGATGTGGCAAGCCTGCTCATCATACTAAGGAGTGTAAGGTTAAAGATGGTCATCCTCAAGGCCAAGGTCCGCAAGTTTCTCAAGCTCAACCAAAGGGTGGTCAATGCAACAATCGATTTTATGCTCTTTATGATAGGCAAGATTGGAGAAGACTCTTGATGTTGTTACGGTATGTTACTAGTCTTTCACGATGTCTACGATTTACTTGATCCGAGTGCAAATTTGGATTTTTTTACTCCTTATATGGCCATGAGGTTTGATTTTAGCCCTAAAATATTATTAGAATCATTTCCATTTACACTCCCATAGGTGAATCGGTTATTGCTAGAAGAGTCTATAGAATTTATCCAGTTTTAATTTTCCATAAAATTACTCTATGTGATCTAGTTGAGCTTGATATGAATGATTTCAATGTTATCCTTGGTATGGATTGGCTATTTTCATGTTATGCTTCTATTGATTGTAGAACCCGAGTGGTTAAGTTTTAATTTCCTAATGAGCCGGTCCTAGAATGGAAAGGTACTAAATTCGTATTCAAAGGTCAATTCATTTCATGTCTTAAAGATCAAAAAATGATTTCCAAGGGTTGCATCTACCTTTTTGTAAGGGTTAGGTATAATAACTCTGAAGCCCCTACTCTAGAGTAGGTCTCTATTATTAATGAGTTTCCGGATGTGTTTTCTGATTATCTACCCGGTGTTCCTTCTGAAAGGGAAATTGACTTTGGCATAGACCTTTTTCCGGGAACTCAACCTATTTCTATTCCTCCTTACCGAGTTGCCCCAGTGGAACTAAAGGAGTTAAATGATCAATTTAAATTTTTGTTAGACAAAGGTTTCATTCGACCAAGTATATTTTCATGGGGTTCTCCTATTTTGTTTGTTAGAAAGAACAATGGTTTGCTATGAGGAGTGTGAGTGTCGTCCGTCCTTACATTATTGGACAATGTAGGAAAAATATACCATAGTACCTAAAAGGTACTAAGTATGTGAGGTATGCATGAAATAGTAAAAGAAATGTGAGCAATATGACATAAGAAGCATGACCAACATAATGAATATGAATTTACTTAAAGAATTAGAAATATCATGTAAACTATGGTCAAGCATCATAAACTTTATAATAAACCTTTTATCTTTGCATATAACTTGAATATGGGATAAGACCTTTAACCGACATCTTAATACCATGCAAGCTATAATATGGAATTTGATATAACTCTCATATCAAGAAGACAGAGGCTACTTGCCAAGGTATACTTTGGGAGAAACAACTTTAACTCAATAGCTATATATGGATCCACTATGTAAGCCATGAATGCAACCTACATGGACAATGTATTTTGGGACTTTAGATTATTGCTAGAATTTCTTCGGTAACTAACTACGTTACTAGACTGAACCCTACCTATAAGTCCTCTCGGTGCTTAGTCAATATCCCAATGGAATTCATTAAAAACATAGGAGTATCATCACTAACTTCATCATGAAAATAATCATTAGAGTAGCTCAGTAATTTTAGTGATTCATAAGAATCCATAACTTCAATAAAAATTGTCCTTATCACCATCTTAAATATGATTGTATGAGAATTGTACTTATCACACCATAATAAATTTCTTGGATCATAATTTGATTATTATCATAATTTTCATCATTAAATCATTATCTCAACTTTGTTTATAAAAGCTTTCTTTGAACCTCATTGAACTCATAATCAGTCTCATGAAAAATAACCTTTAAACTCATAATAATGATTGAAATTAACTTCATGCATGGGCATTCATAATATAAATTGAAATCATGAAATTCATATAGAAACATACTTATAATAGTCATTAATAACATCTAAAAACAAAATTAAAACAGCTCAATGCAATTCATCAAAACTAGGATTGAATCTTTAAGAAGAATTTGAGGAAACTTTGGGACTCCATAGGTGAAAGGATGAATCAAACCCCACATACCTTGATGAAATCAACTTTAAATTGAAGAAGAACCTTGGTGAAATTGAAAATCTAGCTTGAAAATTGAAGGAGAGCTTGAGAGAATTTGATTAGTCTTGCCTTAGGGGGAATTTTGAAGAATGAATTGAATAGGAGGGGAATTTGAAGAATTGAATATATATATATATATATATATATATATATCGACTTTGAACTTTTACATAAAAGTGTCTAGGTTCATTGAACCGAACTTGGAAAAATATATGATTGCCCTTCATTAAAATAAAATTTTGACCTATGAGAGGCCTTCTATGAATTGTAGAGGCAGTGATGAGTCATAAGAATGAATCATCCATGCAGGCCCAAAAAAAGACCTGAAATTTTGGTGTCTCTGAAGTGTTGCTACTAGTCATGTCTATAACTCGTTCTTTTGTCTAAGAGTAGTAGACATCACACGTCTTGCAGGTCCTTGAAAACCTATAGAACTGAGCCTCTGATTTTTTGTTACGAGTCATCTTTACGACTCATCAAATGGTCGATGAATCTTTCATCGAGTCATAAAACCTTTCATGAGGTAGGTCCTGGACTAACTCCAAAACCCACTATACGACTCATCTATATAAGTCGTAGGAGCGTGTACAATCATAGATAGAGTCATGGTCCTGAGGTTAGTCCCCTTTCCTTGTGATTCTTTCTTCGTTCTTACTTCTTGACTTTCGGGGTCTTACAACGACCATTTGGACTGCTTTAGCGAATGGTCCATAAGAGTTAATGACCGCTTTAGCGAGCTACACAACCACTTTAGAAAGAGCCAAAGAATACATGCGGTCACTTTAGCAATGGCCTAGGACGCATTATGAAGGTCACTTTAGCGACAACCTAGTTGCTCTAGCAATAAGCAATTTACTGTTCAGGGGAAATGCTAGAAATTAACATGTTTGGACACCAAATTCTCACAAAAACTAAAGGAGAGATGATTGGAAAAATATATTTTGGCATCTTGGAACTTTGAAGAACATTCCATAGCTTGGGCTTAGGTTTTGATAGCAAGTTTTCTTACAATTCACCATTGGATTGAAGATTGAGTTCTCAATTATAATGATTTTTATCCTTTTTTTATTTCTTTATTTTGTAATGCATGAATTGTTCATGTAATTAATCATAAGAGGATTGGGGTTTGTTCTAGCAATATACATTTGATGGGTTGTTGATTTTATTATTTTGGTTTTGTAAATACTTTAATGCTTTCTTATTTATGAAATGAGTATTTGATTATCTCATCAATTTCATGCTTTATATGCTTTTCTAATGGACTTGATCACTCCTTGAATTTTTTCATTTACTTGGATTGAGCTTGAAAGAGTCAATTGAGGTTCGAAAAAGTCGATTGGTGCATAATTTTAGGTGTAACAACTCATATATTGGATTATATCTAGAGATAGTGAATCCTTGAAATGCCTTTAATTGGATTACTATGTTTTTACTTACCTAGGTTCAAGAGAACTAGCTGAGAAATATTTGCCTATGTTCGAAAGAAGTAGGTGATAATTTAGATTCCAAGACATATATGATTTTACCCATGAGTGATTTTACATGAGATTAAGGTGCAATTGATCATATGAACGTTAATTGACTTCCCATTCCCTAATTCCCTTTGAATCCTTCTTGAAAAGACCTTTTCCCTCATTCCCTTGTTCTTATTTCTCCCTAATCGTTCATTCTTATCTATATCTATATATTATAATTGTATTTTTTTGCATTCAAACTAGTAGCTTGTAGTTCTTTATTTGTTCAATATCCTGTATATTGTTCCTTGTGGGATTTGACCCCGACCTTATACATTGGATTTTATATTTCTAGTGACCACTTACACTATAATTCATAAGGGTGTAGTTGAGCATTATCATACATCATATCTGACATCCATCTATGGGCCGCAGAACCAAATATGGCCCGTCCTTGTCCTTGTACAAATTTGCACCAATAATATTTTTTGCAACTTTTAAACTTCCAACGACTTTTACACTTTTGGGATGTTATGGTATGTCATTTATTTTCCTTTATAATTTCTAGATTATCATTTTATAAAATTTTGAATAATTTAAGACATTCTATTTATAATATTAATCTTTTTGTCAACACATATAGTGTAACATCTCACAAATTCTACGTTAAAGGTTCAAATCACTCTTCATAAGAGTATTAGCTTGGACCGGGTGATGCCCTACTCATTCATGTGTTTTAAGATCCGTTCTTCAGTGTGCAAGTGTATCAAAAGTTGTTTAGTTTCATGGGGGACCCCTACCACGAAGTGGAGTTCATAGCTTTTCTACTAGCTAAGTTGTTCGCATAAGTTCATGCAAGGGTCAATTTTAAATAACTCTATCTCTCAGAATAAGAAGATTTGGGTGGTCCGTGACCTATCAAATTAAAGGTATATGAGTCTTATTTCCAACACCATCAATTTTGATTCAATTTGAGTCCAACGTAAAATACTATGACCGTTTTACCAGAAACACTCCCAATAGAGTTTTCCAAATCTAATTTTTGTAAGTCTAATTTATGGGTCGTGAATTGAAGTATGGCCCATAAATTGAGGTATGGTTCATGAATGGATCTTGTGAAATAAACTTTTACACCTGATTTTCAGCCTGGCTTCCACGTATTCAATCTACTAGTCATGGATCAATCGATTGAGACCCTAGAATGAAGTCTTGAAATTTGTTTTTCGCTTGATTTTTATGAACCCAAACTACAAGTCATGGATCAAATATGGGCCATGGTTTGAGCTCATGAAACAAAATTTTGAAACCCAGATTTTGGCTAAGATTCCACAAAAGGAATCCATGAGCTGTAGATTCAACCGTATACTATTGTTCGGCCTCTTAAAGAGTACCAACAACTTTTTAGTTATGGTTATTGCAGTTTTTATACATTATTCCTAAGCCTAAACCTTAATATTTTAGTAACTAATTGGGGATTATATCTTAGTATTACTTTAGAATACTCTCATATTTTTCTCGCAAACATAGAACAAGAATCAAGAAGAAAGACCTAGGGTTTCAAGCTTCTCAATAAAGCTTTCCTCAAGAAATCTTGTTCTTCCAATTATGTAAGGCTATCATAGTAAGGGATTAAGTTCTTCCTCACACCATACATCTACAATTTTAGTTAGAAAGATCAAAACTAGGGTTTTACCCCCAAAGTTCAATGTGTTTGAAATTTTCTCTATATTCCTATTGTTGATTTTGATTTCATTACTTCATATTATTAATGATCTTTGATTGTTGTTTATGCCTAATATACCATATAAACCCTTGTTAGCTAATATTTATTTGAAAACCTTGATATACTATTTTCTACGTATTGTTTTCATTATTAAAGTAAATTTCAAGTCTTAAAGTAGTATTTCAACAGTTTCAAGAAAGCATGAATTGCTTCAAGTACATTGTTTTCAAAAAGAAAACCTTAGTTAGCTTTAAGAAAAGTATATCTTAGTCTCGAGAAAGTACAATCAATTTTTCATAAAGCATAGCCTTTCATCTCAATATATTCAATTTAGTCAGTTGTTTCATTCAACTATTTTACATATCGTACATTTCATGTACTAACACCATTTAAAACTACATATTTTCACGATGTAGATTCAGGCCTTCAGGATCGGCATCCGACTATTCACTAGGATCTTTTCCCATCAGTATTTGGTGAGACCTCCTTGCTTTCAAAGGGCTCTAGTTTATCAAGTTTATTTAGTATTTAGTAAACACTGCTAGTGGAGTATTTAGGTATCTAGGGATCATGTCTTGACACCTATATTTCATTCATTAGAGGCTTCATATACACGTTCTTCTTCTTCTTCTTCTTCTTCTCCTCCTCCTCCTCCTCCTCCTCCTCCTCCTCCTCCTTCTCCTTCTTCTCCTTCTCCTCCTCCTCCTTCTCCTTCTTCTTCTCCTCCTCCTCCTTCTCCTTCTTCTCCTTCTCCTCCTCCTCCTTCTCCTTCTTCTTCTCCTCCTACTTCTTCTCCTCCTCCTTCTTCTCCTCCTCTTTCTCCTCCTTCTTCTTCTCCTCCTTCTTCTCCTTCTTCTTCTCCTTCTCCTTCTTCTTCTCCTCCTACTTCTTCTCCTCCTCCTTCTTCTCCTTCTCCTCCTTCTTCTTCTCCTCCTCCTTCTTCTTCTTCTTCTTCTTCTCATCCCCCTTCTTCTTCTTCTCATCCTCCTTCTTCTTCTTATTCTTCTTCTCATCCCCCTTCTTCTTCTTCTTCTTCTTCTTATCCTCCTTCTTCTTCTTATTCTTCTTCTTCCTCTTCTTATTCTTCTCCTTCTTCTCCTTCTTCTCCTTCTTCTTCTTCTTCTTCTTCTCCTCCTCCTCCTCCTCCTTCTTCTTCTCCTTCTCCTCCTCCTTCTTCTCCTCATTCTTCTCCTCCTCCTTCTTCTCCTCCTTCTCCTTCTCCTTCTCCTTCTCCTCATTCTCATCCTCCTTCTCCTCCTTCTCCTCCTTCTTCTTTTCCTCCTCCTTCTCTCCTCCTTCTCCTTCTCCTCCTTCTCCTCCTTCTTCTCCTCCTTCTCCTCCTTCTTCTCCTTCTGCTTCTCCTTCTCCTTTTCCTTCTTCTTCTCCTTATTCTCCTTCTCCATCTTCTTCTTCTCCTTCTTCTTCTCCTTCTCCTCCTTCTCCTTCTTTTTCTTCTTCTTCTCTTTCTTCTTCTCCTCCTTCTTCTTCTCCTCCTTCTTCTTCTTCTTCTCTTTCTTCTTCTTCTCCTCCTCTTCCTACTTCTTCTTCTTCTTCTTCTCCTTCTTCTTCTCCTTCTTTTTTTTCTTCTTCTTTTTTTTCTCCTTCTTCTTCTCCTTCTTCTTCTTCTTCTTCTCCTTCTCCTTCTCATTCTTCTTCTTCTTCTTCTTCTTCTTCTTCTTCTTCTTCTTCTTCTTTTCCTTCTTCTTCTTCTTCTTCTTCTTCTCATTCTTCTTCTTCTTCTCATTATTATTATTATTATTAGTTAGAATGTTTTAGAATTTTAGATAAAGTTATTGAGATGATTTATTTTTGTTTAAATCATTCTAATGATTGGTGAGTTGGTATTTTACTAATTTATTGCACTCAAATTCATGAATTTATCATTATGTTTTAATGCTAACTGATGGGATTTTAGGCCGTAGTTCTCTTGTGGGCATTCCTTGAAAAGGTCAAGTTTGATTGAGTTGGAGCTTAAAATCACTGAAGCATACTGAGCTTAAAATCCTGCATGAGCCGATTAGCGTCTCACTGGCTTGATTGGAGCAAAACTACCTAAGCACCAATGACTCATTGTCATGGTACAATTCTTGATTTTCATTCCACCGATCCTACTGTAATGCTACTGAAAGCATTGGAGGATGATATGCCCAAATTACACATCCCAAAGAAGTATAAAATGGCCGCTGTTTAAATATAAAACCTAACCAAGGTTAGGGTCGATCCAACGAGGAATATAGTTCAGACTTATGTCAATTATAATTATTTGGGCTCTAAATCATATTATTTTCGAAGGGGTGGGGGTTTGTATAAAGAGTAATGCTTATAATCTTCACAAGTAGCAAGTAACGAATTAACAATTTCACGTGTTCTGAATCAGTAAAAGATAGAACTAGGGTTTTGTGATACTGTCACAACCCGATCTATGGCCTAGTCATAACACGACGATCGAAATCCCGAAGGGCTCCAACAAGGCCTCTTGTACATATCATAAGCATACATAAGGTATAGTAAAAGCGGAAACATCATTAGAGAGTCTAAACCATGAATAGAAATTGAAGAATGTCACATGACAACATAGACTCGAAACACTTGTCCAACTAGATGCCTCTACTCATGAGTATGGATAGGGACTAAGACATGTCTCTAGCTCACCCTTAATATGAAACATAATAAAAGTCTATGAAAACAATAACCAACTTGATGATTAGTCCCCGATAAATGAGGACTTACCACACACACCGCCGATTGGAAAGCTTCACTAGCCACGTAGATGAATATGATCTTCAACCTCAACCCCTACATTATGAGACAATATAAGAAAAAAATATGCATTAGTAAGTTGGAATGTACTAAGTATGAGGGCATGACATACAACGTAAATCATAAAATACAGTGGTCAAGTAAAACATGTGATAGGATGAGATAAGTATTGTCATGAGAAAATCATAATGACCAAAGCATTTAAAAAACATAATTTAAAAATCATGGCATACATAAGAGATCATACATATGTGGGATAGTAACCATAACTGATAATAAGACCATGCGATCTATAATATGAAATCCCATTGTCTCTCCATAAAATGAAGAAAAAGGGGAATCTACTTGTCAAGGTAGACTCTACCCCACTAGGCAGGTCATGCATACGCTATATATGGATCCAATAGTCAGGCCATGAAGGCAACCTACGGTGGAACGTAGTTTAAGAGTCATGAGGTTGCTACTAGGGCTTTTAGTTGGGCCCCCACCTCCAGTCCACTCGGTGCTAAGTCAAATCCCACAAAATATATACATAGCATAGAAATCATAAATGACATATATCATAGTCATGATCATAGTTTTGAAATCATAGAGTAGCTCATTTTCATAACATACTTGTAATGTGAGAATTGTCCTTTCATCATTAAAATCATATTTTCGTAATTCATATAGTTAGGTCCTAGGTCACCACATAGGGACCTAAGTCACCTTACTTCATAACTTGCATGAAATTCATATCTTGAACTTAGAGTAGAACTCAATTGCATAACCATTTAACTTGAAAATTATGTAGTTGACTTGAAAACATACATGATCATAAACTTTCTTTCAGCCCATACATAATTCATAAAGATAATATCCTTTAAGAGTATAATTGAAAATACTCATAATTTACATCATGAACCCTAGAGATCAATATAGAAGAATTCACGGAAAACTCTTCAATTCAATGCAATAACCATCATTTTATATCAAAACAGACTCATAATCATAATTTGAATCATAATTCATGAAATTTGGAATGGAGATCATAAAATCCATAAAATACCATGCTTTAATTTGATAGAAAACTTTGAGAAATTGATTGGACTTTATGGATGAAAAAATCCATGAATCAATACCACATACCTTAAGTGAGGAAACAAAATACCATAAGGTTCGCGATGCGGGCTTGCCACGCACTTGACTATTTTGCACAGTTTCTTTGAAAAATCTATCTTTCGATATGTTGTCCTAACTATTTTCCCGCTGGTTTTGACACCCTGGTCGATATTCCAAACTTAGATTTTTCATAAAGATTAAGGAGAATGCATTACATGACTGACCTATTCCCAAGGTATTTTTAAGACACTTGTGAGCATTTTGAGAGATATTATAATACCTCCCCTTTGGGAACATTCATCCCCGAATGAGATCCAACTACTATAGGAAGAATATTGAAAAAGGATGTAGAAACCCTACATGGACATGAGAACACTTTGAAAAATGCATTTTATACTTAACATAAGACGTAGTCCTTGAGAAAAATCATTTTCATGAATCATGCATGCATATGAGTGACATATGGAACTGAAATATAGGAGTTTAATTGATTTGATCATGAATAATTTAGTACTTTAGGCTTGAGTGGAAGGAAAGAGATACGGATAATGCTTTATCATATCCGCTTCCGCTTCCCATGTAGCACTCTCTACTTGTTGATTCCTCCATAATACTTTGACGGACACAACGTATTTATTTCTTAACCTCTTTACCTGCTGGTCTAAAATATCAATCAGGACCTCCTTATACGTCAAACTCTCTTCAATACTTACATTCTCCATTGGCATAATAGAATTTGGATGTCACGACCCGAATCTAGGTGTGATGGCACTCATCTAAACCCACCGAGATAAGTCAGCATAATAGCCAATAAAAAGTAGATGCGGAAGAAAAAGAAATAAATCAAAATTTAACTTAATCGAAACCACATAAAACAAACTCAAAATCCCCCAAGATTGGTTGTCACATATACAAGCCACTAATATATTATCAAAGTATGAAAAGAAATACAGTCACAATGTCTTTGTCTCTAGAATAAGACTAAAATATACTAAAAGAGTAAGAGGTGTCCGATAGATGGATGTAACAGCTACCTCAACACTCGAAATGATTACCTCAGATGTGGTGGTAAACACTAGGAGATCAAGCAAGTCCGGACTCACAACCTACACAAGTGTAGAAGCAAGGGGTGAGTACCAAACAACATGGTACTCAACAAGTGGATAACTAAAACTAAGCAAAGCTCAATAGATACAAGTACTCCTGTCATCCCAACTGAACCTCCTCAACTACAACTTGTATAATATGAGACCAACTCTATCTTCTACATAGTAATAATAATACAGTCCACGAATACTCATCGGTAGTCTCATTAAGTTAATCATAACAAGTCAATTTCAACATATAAAGACTAATAAGTGGTAAACACGAATTCACAAATATCAATAAAATGCGATGCAATACAATGAGATGATGCATGTTTGTCTTATTGATACACATCCGCTGAATTACAGTCCGGAACCCATGGGGGACATTTCTGTCCATGTCACCTGCCATGGAGCATGTGGCCCGTCCCCTTAATATACATATCCTGTCATGGAGCGTGTGGCTCGACCCCTTTTATTTTATAATACCTGTCATGGAGTGTGTGGCCCGACCCCTTTGGTTAATATCATTTTCTGTCTCACCACAGTATGTCAGAGCCAATGCAATCAATTCATGTTCATATGATTCACGATAATAACATGACAACAATAATAATTTTTCCTATCTCACATCAATATAGTCATTTCACATGTGTAAAATAAACCCATAATCACAACATATCAATTCCACCAATATATTTCATTAGATCACTATTTTATACCCCGCATCTCCATTTTTAAGGCTAATAATACAGTCAATAACCTAGTCCAATTCTCATTAGTATACATAACACAGAAATACAAGCATCTATAAGCTTAAACTGAGGTTTAGAAATTCACTTGCCTTAATTAATCAAGTAATCACTCCGGGACTTGAGCCTTCCCTTTTCGTTAGGCCTTCAAATCAATGTAATCTAGTCAAATAAATAATTATAATAAGAATTCAAAACTAAAATTACCCATATTACCATATCTCTAGCCTAAATCCAAAAAATTCATCAAAATCTATAATCGGGTTCCTAATCTTGATGCCAATTAACATGTCATCTCTCATATTTTCTATGTTACAAGCCTAGGGTTAAGTCTCAAATTCTCCAAATATTATAAACCTAATAGTGTTCATATAATACAATACACCTAATATTTAATTAACTATCTCAATATATAAAAACTTAATTTATAAAGTGATAACAAAATAATAATAGTTAAAATTTAAGCCTTTGGTTATGAAATCAGTGGCAGCAACCATGCCACATTCAATAATCCAATTTCAAGAGTCATTACCTGGAGTAATGTCATACCACTAATCCTTACCCAATGTTACAAAAAAATATACTACATATCATAGAAACTAATATGCACCACGATAGAAGTAGTGTAGCCGTTACCTGGAGGAGGAGTTCCTCTGCGTTTGTCGCGTAGGTAAGTTCTGCCCAACCCTTCTCTTTCCTTTTCTAATTAATTATTTACTAAGCAACAAACCTAATAACCTATTTTAATAAATATAATAAAGGTGGTATAGGATATTAAATAAATTAATACTTTAGTCCATCAATTAAATTAATTCTCTAAAATTATCCATCAACTAATTAACCGAAGTTACCGAAAGGTCTAAAATTTTTAACTTAAATTTACGAAAAGGGAATTCTATGAAAGGAGGATGACTCGTTCTCTAAATGACCTAACGGGTTATTACATTGGATCACCCACAAACTTCCTCAACATTAACACATGAAATACCGGATGAACCAAAGCCAACTCAAGTGGAAAGACTCTCATATGCTACTTTGCTAATGCGCTTCAATATCCTATAGGGTCCTATATATCTAGGACTCAACTTTCCTTTCTTACCAAACTGCATTACCCCTTTCATAGGTGAAATCTTCAAATACACCATATCATCTACATCAAATTCAAGCTCTCTCCTCCTAGTGCCCGAATAGGACTTTTGATGACTTTGAGCCATTTTCAATCTGTGTCTTATAAGCCTTACTTTCTCCATTGCATCAACTACCAAATCTGGATCAATCAATTCCATCTCACCCACTTTAAACCACCCCACCGGAGACCTACATCTTCTCTCATACAAGGCTTCAAAAGGAGCCATTTGGATGCTAGAGTAATAACTAGTATTGTAGGCAAACTCAATCAATGAAAAATGCTCATACCAACTTCATCTAAGATCAATCACACATGCTATTAACATATCCTCCAAGGTTTGGATTATTTTTTCGGCTTGTCCATTAGTTTGAGGATGGAAAGCGGTACTTAGCTTGACTTTAGTACTAAGACCTTTCTGAAATGACTTTCAAAAATGTGAATTGAATTGAGTACCTCTATCCGATATAATTGACACAAGGACAACATGAAGTTTCACTGGTTCACGAATATACAACTTAGCATAGTCTTCAGCACCATAAGAAGTCTTGGCCGATAGAAAATATGCCAATTTGGTCATTCGGTCCACAATGACCCAAATAGAATCATATTGTCTTCTAGTACGAGGCAAACTCATGACAAAGTCCATATTTACATCTTTCCACTTCCATGTAGGTATTTCAATTTCTTGAGCTAGACCTCCCGGCCTTTGATGTTTAACTTTCACTTATTTACAATTAGGACACTTAGCCATGAACTCCGCTATGTCCTTCTTCATTCCACTCCACCAATACACTTTCCTCAAGTCATAATACATCTTGATAGATCCTGAATGAATTAAATACCGAGAACTATGGGCCTCATTCAATATCAGATCTCTTAATCCATAAATATTTGGAACACACAAACGACCTTGGTAACATAGTACCCATCTCCTCCTAGGGAGAAAGACTCAATATCTTTTTTGGCAACCGACTTCTTCAATTCGACCAAAATCAAATCATTATCTTATTTGGCCTTAATGTCTACCTCAAGAGATGATTCTGAACCATTATGTATAAGAATGCCTCCATTATTGGAATCAACCAAACGCACACCTAAATACGCCAATCTATGGACCTCTTTAACCAATTCCCTCTTACCTTCCTCAACATGTGCAATACTATCCATAGACAATCGACTAAAAGCATCGGCTACAATATTTGCCTTACCCGGATGGTACAATATACTCATATCATAGTCTTTTAGGAGTTGAAGCCACCTTCTTTGCCTAAGGTTCAAGTACCTTTGACTGAACACATATTGCAAGCTTTTGTGGTCGGTAAACACATCAACATGCACCCCATAAAGATAATGGCGCCAAAATTTCAAAGCAGACACAACTGCCGCAAGTTCAAGATCATGAGTTGGATTGTTCCTTTCATGCACTTTATGTTTCCTAGAGGCATAGGCTATAACCTTACCATGTTGCATCAAGGCACAACCGAGACCAACATGCAAAGCATCACAATAAACAACAAACCCATTCGAACCTTCAGGCATTATCAAAATAGGAGCCGACATGAAATGATCCTTTAATATTTGGAAACTTTTCACACATTCGTCCGACCATTGGAATTTTGATTTCTTTTGTGTCAACTTAGTTAAAGGCGAAGAAATAGATGAAAATACTTCAACAAACCTTCTGTAGTAGCCAGGTAAGCCCAAAAAGCTTCAAATGTGCGAAGGAAATAATGGTCTAGGCCAATTCTTAACCACCTCCATCTTCTTTGGATCTACTTTAATACCTTCACCGGATACCACATGGCCAAGAAATGCAACTTCCCTCAACCGGAACTCGTACTTACTAAATTTAGCAAATAATTGCTTCTCTCTCAATGTTTGTAACACAATCCTCAAGTGACCCATATGATCTTCCTCATTTAGAGAATAAATCAAGATGTCATCAATAAGCACCACTACAAACATGTCAAAATATGTATTGAAAATACAATTCATCAAATCCATGAATATCGCAGGAGCATTAGTCAAAACAAATGACATTACTAAAAATTCAAAATGACCATACCTTGTCGGGAAAGCCATTTTGGGAATATCACACTCTCTTACCCTCGATTGATGATCACCGAAACGGAGGTCAATCTTAGAAAAGTAGCTTGCTCCTTGTAATTCATCAACCAAGTCATCTATCCTTGGAATTGGATACTTGTTCTTTATAGTAATCTTATTCAATTGCCGATAGTCTATACACATTTGTAGTGGCTCATCTTTTTTCCTAACAAATAACACGGGAGCACCCATGTTGAAATACTCGGTCTTATAAAATCCTTATCCAACAAATCCTTCAATTGTTGTTTCAACTTCTTAATTTCCGTCAGAGCCTTGCGGTAAGGATGAATAAAAATAGTTTAGGTATCGAGAAGGAATTTATGCCAAAGTCAATTTCACTTTCAGGAGGAATACCGAGCAAATCATCGGGAAATACATCAAAAAACTTATTAATTTAGGGATCAACTCAAGAATAGGAGTTTTGGAATCGACGTCCCTAACTCGCACAATATGATAAATGCACCCCTTGGAAATCATTTTTGGGCCTTAACACATGAGATGAATCAAACCTTAACCACTGAATCATTACCCTTCTATTCAAGAATAGGTTCATTAGGAAAGTGGAACTTAACCACACAAGTCCTACAACATATAGATGCGTAAGTGGCATGTAACCAATCCATACCAAGAATGATGTCAAAATCAGTCATGTCAAGTTCAACAAGATCACATAGAATAACTTTGTGTAAGACCCATATGGGACAATTTCTATAAGCTCTCTTGGCTAATACTAAATCACCAACGAGAGTATAAACTGAAAAAGGTTCTATTAACACTTCGGGGCATACATAAAAAATCATAGAAATGTAAGGAGTAACAAAAGATAAGTTAGCACCCGGATGAAGCAATGTATAAGAATTAAGGTTAAAGACTTATAACATACCCATGATCACATCGGGAGTCTCATCAACATCTTGCCTAGAGTGAAGAGCATAGAAGCGGTTGTTATGTTGGCCACCCTTAGGTTGAGGTTGGGCTCCTTGTTGTACTTGGCCTTCTAGAGGACGACCTTCTCTACCCTTATTGGAAACAAAAGGGTACTCGAATTGCTTATGGCCCATCTTTCCACATTTATACCAAGCACCCATTCCCATCAAGCACTTTCCTCCATGATTCTGTCCACACTTTGCACATTTAGGAAAAGAAGGGCTACTAAAATTCACGCCTCCTCCTCCTTGAGCTCTAGGTTATGGCACCCTGCCTTTAGCAAGCTTCTTCCACAAGCTTTGGCCTTATTGAGAGCGTCCACTACTACCACCGATCCTATCATTAGAGAACCCACCTTCATACCGGGCCCTCTTAGAATTCCTCATCCTCATCTCCTTGAGCTTTTCTCCTTTAATTTGTTTGGCAAAAGTCATGAGCTGAGAAATATCCATCTCCTTAACAAGCATAGCAGTACGAAATTTCTTAGCAACAAAGTTGGATACCTCTAATATGAATTTACTCATTCGGGCATATGGATCAGAAACCAATGAAGGAGCATACTGGGATAGCTTAGTAAACTTGAGGGCATAGTCCCTCATCCCTATATTGCCTTGTCGAAGATTTATGAACTCCAACACTTTAGCCTCCCTTAACTCAAGAGGGAAAAAGTGATCAAGGAAAGCAAGTTTTAAAGCTTCCCATTTAATAAGACCTTCATCCACCCTCTCTAACTTCCATTGAGTGAACCATACTTGAGCAACACCCTTAAGTTGGTTAGCCGTCAACTCCACTTTTTCTTTTGAAGTTACTCCCATAATGCTCACTATTTTATAGACCTCAGCAATAAAATCTTGAGAATCCTCATCAATTTTTGAGCCATGAAACTTCAGATGATTCATTCGTACAAAGTCTCTCACTCTTGAGGCTGAAGTAGGAACATTAAAGAGAGTACCTTGTTTGTCACCGCTCGGGCTAGCATAGTTATGGCAGTTTGAAACTCTGTATTGGTCACTTGGTCTAGTAGAGGACCATTTTTTTGAGGAGATGGGGGACCTTGGTCTTCATTAGCATTATTTTCCCTTGGAAATGGTGGTCTTTTCGGAGCCATTTTTCTAAAAATTGTAAAGAAAGACTGATAGAGAAAAGAAGTCTTATAGTAAACTATATAGCACGACATAGATCATGAAAGAAGTGAGAATTCCTAAAACATCTCATAGCCTCATATTCATACATGTGGCACGCTTCACAACCATGAATAATACTCTACTTGACGTGGCATGTTGGACTTCGTAGGACACTTGAAAATCTTGTGCTCTGATACTAAATTTGTCACAACCCGACCTAAGGCCTAGTCATAGCACGGTGATCGAAACCCCGAAGGTCTCCAACCAAGCCTCCTGTACATATCATAAATATACATAATATAAAGTAAAAGTGGAAACATCATAAGAGAGTTTAAACTATGAATAGAAATTGAAGAATGTCATATGACAACATAGACTCAAAATACTTGTCCAACTAGATGCCTCTACTCATGAGTATGACAGGGGGATAACACATGTACCTAGATTACCCTCAATATGAAACATAACAGATGTCTTTGAAAATAATAACCAAATCGATGATTAGTCCCCGATAAATGAGAACTCACCACACACACCGCCAATTAGAAAGCTTCACTAGCCACGTAGATGAATATGATCTTCAACCTCAACCCCTACATTATGAGACAATATAGGCAAAAAGTATGTATTAGTAAGTTGGAATATACTAAGTATGAGGGCATGACATACATTGTAAATTATGGGATGCAATGGTCAAGTAAAATAGATGATAGGATGAGATAAGTATTTTTATGAGAAATCCATAATGACCAAAGCATTTAAAAAGCATAATTTAAAAATCATGGCATATATAAGAGATCATGAATATGTGGGATAAGAACCATAACCGACAATAAGACCATGCGATCTATAATATGGAATCTCGTTGTCTCTTCATAAAATGAAGAAAAAGGGGAATCTACTTGCCAAGGTAGACTCTACCCCACTAGGCAGGTCATGCATATGCTATATGTGGATCCAATAGCTAGGCCATGAAGGCAACCTACGATGGAACGTAGTTTAAGAGTCATGAAGTTGCTACTAGGGCTTTTGGTAAGGCCCCCACCTCCAGTCCACTCGGTGCTAAGTCAAATCCCACAAAATATATACATAGCATAGAAATTATAAATGACATATATCATAGTCATGATCATGGTTTTAAAATCATAAAGTAGCTCATTTTCATAACATACTTGTAATGTGAAAATTGTCCTTTCATCATTAAAATTATATTTGCATAATTCATATAGTTATGCCCTAGGTCACCACATAGGGCCCTAAGTCACCTTACTTCATAACTTGCATAAAATTCATACCTTGAACTTAGAGTAGAACTCAATTGCATAACCATTTAACTTGAAAATTATGTAATTAACTTGAAAACATGCATGATAATAAACTTTCTTTCAGCCCATACATAATTCATAAAGATAATATCATTTAGAAGTATAATTGAAAATACTTATAATTTATATCATGAACCTTAGAGATTAATAAAGGAGAATTTATGGAAAACTCTTCAATTCAATGCAATAACCATCATTTTATATCAAAATAGACTCATAATCATAATTTGAATCATAATTCATGCAATTTGGAATAGAGATTATAAAACCCATAAAATATCATGCCTTAATTTGATATAAAATTTTGAGAAATTGATTGGACTTTATGGATGAAAGAATCCATGAATAAATACCACATACCTTAAGTGAGGAAACAAAATAATTTGGAAGAACTAGAGAGTTTTGATGGAGAGCTTGAGTGAATTTATTTGAAGTCTTCAATGTAGTCCTTGAGAGTCTTTTGTTGAGAGAGAAATATTTGAGTAGGTGAATTGTAGAAGAATGAATAGAATTAGAGGTCTAGGTTAATTTATAGAGCTAAATTAGGTCTTAATAACATATAGGTTCATTAGCTAACAATTAGGTAAAAGTCTAAAGAGCCCTTACTAAAAACTAAATTCGTCCAGAAAACAATCACAAAGTAATCTTTAAACATAAGAAATTCTTGGTTGATGCATATCATAAAGCATTGAAGTAAAACTTACTTATATAATATAAATTGTGAGATAGGACCTTTAAGCTTATAAGAGATCATGGAAATATGAAAGATATTAGTAGTCATAGTAAGAAATACCTTAAACATCAAGAGAATGACCTTGTAACTTAGTGAGAGCGACCGTTAACCGACATAAACCATGTGAGCCATAACATGGAGTCCCAATGTTTGCCCATACATCGGATGAAAGGGGGAGACTACTTGCCAAGATAGACTACTATATTCCTAAATGGATTCACTAAGCTACATGAAGGATCGAGCCTCAACTACGGGTGATTCTCTAAGGAATCAAGCCTCTTCTACGGGTGAACTTTTAACCTACGTTGGCACATAGTTATGGGACAATGGGACCTTTCTATGGGTCTCTTGCCTTGGCCATGGAAGAGAATGCCTATCCCAAGGTCCACTCAGTTCTAGGTAAACTCTTAAAGAAATAGACAAACCATAAAACATAAACTCAATCATCATGTGGGAGGGGCCATAACTACTACCGGTCCACTCTTCATAAGAACAAAATCATAGAATAGCTACTTAACTTTGTATCATGTAATGTGAGTGTAGACCTTTCATCATCACATATCTTTATTCATAAAATATCTTTAAGGCCTTAACTTATTCTATCATTAATTTTCTTGAACATTATAGAATCATCATTCATAAAACTTATTCGCAAAGAGCACCTTTAAACTCATTTGTAGACATTGTCAAATATTCATTTGGAGTCAAACTTCATTTCAACTTTGCTTTACCATAAGAAAGTAGGTGGGTTCATTTCATAAAAACCTTTAAATAAATTTAATGAATACTTGTATGCATGAGAGTGATATAAATGCATCAAATCAGACATCTTAGGAACAACTCACCATATGCACTTTAAAACTACCTTTCAAACCTTTATATAATAACCTTGATAAATCATCCATTTCATGTAAACTATAATCAACATAAGTCAATATAGACAAATAAACTTCAAATATTCAAGAATCTATATATTTGGAATCGTAGTATGAAAATTCATAAAAACTCATCACTTGGAATTGAGAGTAAATATATATATATATATATATATATATATATATATATATAAATAAACTTTAAATATATCATAATCTGTGCATTTGGAATCATCATGTAAAAGGCCATAAGATTTCATCATTTTGAATTGAAATGCTAGGTTGAGAAAATATTTGGGCTCCATGGGTGGAAGAACCCATGGATGAAAATCCACATAACTTAGAGAGGAACTTGAAGAAGAAGTAGAGAAGTCTTGATGTTAGGTATTCAATGGAAAGCTTAGGTCCTTTGAGTTTGAAAGAATTTTGTTGGAGATGATTTGAGAGAGAAGAGGATGAAGTTTGGGGTTTTGAGGAGGCTAAAGACTCCAAAAATGCCCTATAAACGCATCTAAGATTGTATATATATAGTAGGGAATTATCCAAGTTGCTCTTACTAAACTCTGGAAAAATTGGTCAAGTCCGCACCAAGTCTGTGTTGCAGACTTTTCACGCACCTCTCTAGTAAAAAAAATTGGAAAAACCGGCAAAGTTTGCCCCAGGTCCACATTGCGGACTTGTTGGACACTAAATAGATCTATGGCTAATCTCCCCACAGATGCAGATGCAACAAGGTCCAACTACTCTAACTCGGGGAGTAGGAGAAGTCTGAGATGCTTGAAAGATCAACTTTTACCTAGGGCACTCCCGAGATCAGTGATCAAACTCCCCAAAATTATAGCACCCCTATAATCTGACGCCCAGCATGAAGAATGTGACAAACCCCTTTGAAGGCCCCTAACAAACTGTGAACCATCTCCAACCCTATGGGAACCATCCCTAGCGGACTGTATTGGGAACTTGTCAGACTCTTTAACAAAGTGACCTACCTCACCACACTCATAAGAACAATTACCAATATCAACTCGCTGAAAAGGACCAACTAGAATAGGATGATATCCAACACTTGAAGGCCCAATGTTCTCACCTCGAGAAGTCTAACCAAAACTCTATCCACTGTAAGATCCATGACCTTTCTTAGAACTTTATAGAACTTGAGATGCTACTGCTGTAGGACTGATGGGTTAAGAAAGAAGATTGCCATCGCTGAACTGATACTCACCCCAAAGTGGGATGTTGTCATCACTGGGTTGATGGCGAGGCCTCTTACTACTATCTTTATAGGCCTCAAGGCATGCTTTGTCCATGGCCATCACATGGCTAACAACCCAGGGAAAGGTAGACCATGCCCCTATCATGTACTTTAATGCTAAATAAAGTGGCAAAGACAACTCTCTGATGAACTTCTAACTCAAATCCCAATCCATATGGGATGATGTGGGGGTTATGACCATCCCACTCAATAAATCCCATGACATACTCTGGTACTGATGATAAAACCTGCTGCGTAACCATCATCCCATCTCTGGCTTGAGAACTATCTCCCCAAACTCTAGTAGAAATTGTTGATCCTCTGACCGAGTCCACCAGAAACCTCATTCTATCCATCTAAGAGAGAGTGGATTTCAAAGTATCCATTTTATAGGTTAATCAAAGAAAAACACATGATAAGGAGTCAATGAACAAAATTTCATAAGAATGCCCTATAACTTCCCGATGATAGAATATAGACGTCTTTGCACTGATCTACATGACTCTACTAGGAATTACCTTCATGCCAATGATGCTAGTTAACTTAGAGATATGATACCAAATTTCCACAACCTTAATTCTTAGGTCATGATGGTACCTACATTAAACCACTAATAGGTAAGACTAACCCATAGCTTGAAGCCAGAAGCAATGGGCTACCAAGCTGAAGATAGTCAAAAAAAGCAAGCGAGTCGATAGTAATAAGATTTAAAGGAGCAACATTAATACATCCACAAAGAACCATCCCCAAGATGTGGCATCAATTGATAATCGAGCATCTAATCAAAAGTAAGGGTACAAGGCTTAAACAAATACAAAATAGATATAAATAGTCTTCGAAAGCAATTAAAGACTAGTATAGTCCAAAATAGATAGAAATCGACAACTTTGAATGCCAGGATATCACCAATCTCCTAATGCAAGCTGTTTCGCACCAAGACAAAATTGTTGGCGATAACCCTACTATGACCTGCAAAGTGCAAAAATGTAGTATAACTACCAACCAATGGTACTTAGTAGGCATAGGTCGACTAAGCTCAATAGATAAATAAAGTACCAATAACACATAAGCTAGGTAAGTACAACACAATCAACTAGATAGGAGCTAACACAAGGTAAGGCAGGAAATAAGTACAACACAAGTAATTAAACAGGAGCTAACACAGGAAATAAGTAGAACAAAAATTACTAGACAGGAGCTAACACAAGGTAAGGCAGAAAATAAATGTGAAGAGACAAAATACATAGAGAAACGAATAGAGTCAAGGAACATACCTTAAAGTGCCAATCGACCACCTATTTACAATAAGTAGGGACTATAGAAGTCAAATAATCAAGAACAGAATATTGACTGCCACCGCTAATCAAATAGTCACCTAATGACTAACCCAACTGAACCTAGCAGGAAGTACTAACAAATATTCTTGACTAAGACACCATGTAGACCAACTAAAAATATATCATAAGATAAGTATAAGTATAATGAAACAATAATTGATACCTCCGAAAGGTGTAAATTATGACAAGCATACCCCCAACTATAATAAAATCGGGGGATGAAACAACAAATAAGTATACTGGTGATAGGAATTACTAATGAATGGAAATTATTGTAAAAATAGTAACGTCATCGATGACTCTCAGAGATTATCAATAACAACTGTATAGACCTACCCTAGCCCTCTACCTACCAGGTGGGACACATAAAGCTCCCTCATTTGATTCAATGGTGCACAAGTCAGAGGGGCCTATAAGGGACGTGGGAAGTCCGTATTCACTTCCTAGGCCTGAACCAGGTCTTATACATAACATACAATATCTTTGCAGTGGTACCCAAGAGTGAGTAGCCAAGCCGATATAGAAAAGGGTGATGCCACCCCAGATATTCAAGTAATGGATAAAGGAATACCAAATGTAATCAATGTAAAAAAAAAAGGCAATGCCATATCAAATATCAAAAAACTGAGTGCATTCTTGATACCTCTAATACCATAAACATAAAAGGAGTACGTCTGAGATGCCTCACAAGTCTTAAAACCAATGTCCAAATAATCCAGGTTGTATGACTCTGACTAAAAACACTCTTAAAAATATAGTAAATATGAAAAAATGCCTTCTCAAAAATAGTAGTAAAAATCCATTAAGGAATCGAGGTTGTACAACAAAATATATGAAAATACTCAATCAATGCAACCATGCTATCACCAATATCCAAATAAGGTACACATAATCAGCAATAAAGTACCAATTCTTAACACACTACCAAGGCAAATGAAACTAAGTTGGGATCTAATGTCTCCTCGAATATGGCCTCGTGCCCAACTATATAATATTGGTCAATAAGGCATCACAATCAACTGTTAAACATAAAGTGAAGTAATCGAAAAATGGCTCAAAGTCAGATATGGGGAGAAATATCTCTAGGATCGTCACCTTACCCCAAAATCTACCATTTCAGCTCCCAACAAACACAACTAAGCCAAAACTACAACTACAATAAGCCAGTGAGGTCTCAGGCACTAGCACAAGGTACATATTCCATAACAAGCCCTATCAGAAGCTACACCTAACTATATAGGTGGTACACGCATGATAAATCATCTATGGCTCAAACCTATCCTAAGGACATCAATATCGATCCTAAAATAGATAATAATGCTAAGTCAATACAACAACCAAGACCTATAGCCTAATCTAACGATTTCATGAGACTACTCTAGTCTAAGGCTTAACCAGGGACCAAGAAAATAAATTGGAAGGAGGCAAAACCTATACTTGGTAAGTACCAACCTAAAATCACATGTAATATATACTATACAATATCTAATAAAGATCATTAAAAGTGGGAGACTTTAGCCTACCTCGAAGCTGATCACGCGCGCTCTTAATCTACCAATTTGAAGCTTTCCATATCCGAATCACCTCTAATTGCCTTCGTACTAACAAAATATTAATCACGACATCAATACAGATGTTTTGACTATAAAATCATAATAATCGGAGACCAACCCAAAATTGGGTCTAAAATGGGATTATAGGACCCACTCTGAAAATTCTTAAATTGACTCTTCAAAAAAGTTCATTTGGGCATACATAACTTTATTTTCAAATTACGACACAATTTGATGCTCAAAAATAAGGAAATAAGTCTATGTAATTATTTTCACCATTAAAGCTTAAGAAGAGAGAGGACAGTCCCATTAGGAAAAAAATTAACTTAAACAACAAGTTCCCAGTATCCCTCGAGCACTCTAATGAGTAGCCACAAACATCTCGAACATGCTAGACTTTGAATCACCCAAAATGAAGCTCTAGAACTTAAGCTTTCTTTGTTTTGGCCTATCCTTTTCAATCTAGCTATTGTCTTTATTTAAGTTGATAGTTGTCTTGAATAGGACTAGTATTTTTTGTTTCTCTTTTCTTAGTTTGTAAGGGGAGAGTCTCCCTTGTTTATATATTCCTAGTTACTATGTATTTGAGAGGATTCCTCTTTTCTTAGGTGTTTAGAATTGCTAGGTATCTTTTGCAGTATTGGGGAAGAGTCGACTGTTCTTAGTATAATGGTCGACTTGAACCACCATAGGTTCAGAGATAAGGTATTAAGTCCCCCTCTTTATACTTTTACTTATTTTATTTATCTATGTTAAGGCCTGTGGGTGTTTCTAAGACTCTGACATTCTCAAGAGTCGTTAAATTTTTTTTTTTTTGAAAAAAAAAACTTAAGATAATAATTTTTAAAGAAATGGGGGAATTGTTGAAATTTAATTCCCAGCGACAGTCGCAAAATCCAACAAATTATCGCTAAAGCACTATCGCTTTAGCCAACAGTTGGTCACAAAAGTGACACCCGCCCAGAAGGCACTTGTTGCTAAAGTGACTGTAGGGTTGCTAAAGCGTTGTCGTAAAAGCTATCTTTTCCTCAAAAGCCAACTTTTGGTTGCTAAACCAAAGTCACTAGAAATCAGAAAAAAGCCCGTGTCCCAAAACTTCAAACAAGCCTTCAAAAAACATTCAGAGTCCAAATGATGCAAACCAAAAGTGCAAAACACTTGTAAAAAACATTACAGACTCAACGACTCAGTTAAATTTCCATCGAAGGTTATCTTGACAAAAGGTGGGTGCCACACCAAGCGTCATTTTAAGACAAAATCCCAAAAGGAGCTTGAAATGAGTCTAAAAGCCTTGAGAACAACACGAAAGGTTATTCTAGATCAAACTTGAGATTCGAAACTAACTAGGCTGACAAAATTTCAATTAGAGCATGTTTACCAAGAATTTTAGAAAAAAACTATAAAGAAGAGACCTGGTTTTACAAAAGTCAAAGTTAGGCTAAAGCTTAAAGGATAAAATGCCTAATGACTCAAGCTCGTACCGAAAGCCTTACAACTCAAGCCGAATATGCTACTAGCCTTAAATAACCATTTCAGAACTGATGAAACCATCAGAATATCAGTTTGAGGTCATTTTCCTAGTGTTTTGACCGAAGTCATCCGTTCAAACTCCTAGATCTCTAAAATAGGAAAATGAGCATAAAATCCAAAGGAACAACCCGAAGACCAAACTATTAGTACCAATAAGTCATAAATAATTTTGGGTTGCAATAGGAAATCTCTAAACGCTGAAAAGATCGAAAAACAGAGAAAATGACCTAGAGGATCATTACAAAAGATTATGACCAAACTTTTATTTCTCAATTGCTTACATATCTTTGAATTGCATGAGAATAAGGAAAATGCAGTTCAAGAGTTATGCTAGAACAAGGTTGAGTTAGGTGAGAACACTGACATTCATAAAACTGCCACAATATTGGTGAATGGTGAAAATGAAGGTAGAGGCGGCCAAGGAAACGATCAAGATTAAACAAGTAAAAAATAATTTTAAAATGAAGTGAGGTAAAATGATTAAGAGGGTAAAGAATATCGATATAAAGGGGATAAAAGTAAAATTGAAACTCGAACTCAATAAAGGGAGAGAATATTGGGAGGAAGTAAGTTAAGCCTAATCAAAAAATTATCCCAGTATTGAGTTATGACAAAGGATAAGTTTAAAGATAATTATTGAAGTTCCAAGGCATTTTAGATTTGTTTATGATTATGGGAAAAATGCGATGTGGAAATTCCTACATATCCCAAACTTTGGGACATAGGTTAAGCAGAGTTCGAGAGTAGATCTTTGACCATTGTTGATGAGTTTGACTCTCCAATAAATTGCCACAATTTATTTCTTAGATAAAGTTCCACGTTACATTATGTCTCTTGCTGTTGCATGTAGATTATGCTTCCTACCATGCCTTGATAAAATTATTATCTAATAATGTGAAACTGAAATGTAAATATATGACAAAGATCATAAGAAAAATACTTCCATGCTGAACTAACGCTCTATATGAAATTTATCAAATGTACAAACATTTTCTTTAATCTTAAACAAATGCTCTAAATTATGTTCCTGTGAAATCTAACAGACTAAGTAGAATTTTAGAAAAAACAAATATATATACAAAGATAAAAATTTCAAGAAAATTATGAGAGAGCATGCAATGCTCATATGTATATTTTAAAAATAATTAAATAATTAAAGCAATATGAGATGTCTCATTAAAAAGAGATGAGCTTATGAAGAAATTTAAAGGATAACATGCAATGCTCATATGTATAGTAAAAAATAAATAAATAATTAAAGCATTCTAGATGTCTCATTAAAGACAGATGAGCTTTCCAAGAAACTTTAAGGATATCATCCAGTTCTCATATGTATATTTTAAAAATAAACAAATAATTAAGGCATTGAGAGATATCTTATTAAGGAAAAATAAACTTTAAATATTTTATTAGAGGGCAGACTAACGCAACGTGTCCTATTTGAGGGCAGACAAAACTGATATGTTCTATTTTAGGTCGAATCAACCCAATGTATCCTATTTTGGAGTGGATGGACCCGTGTCCAATTTTAGAGTGGACTAACCCAATGACTTATTTGAGGGTATACGAACCCAATATGTCCTATTTTAGGGTGGACGAACAAATTATGTCCTATTTTAGAGTGGACTAACTTAATATATCCTATTTTAGGGTGGATAGACCCAATATGTCCTACTTGAGGGTGGATGAACCTAATAGAAAGAATTTGATAGGTCTTATTTTATGGCGGACAAACCCAATATGGCCTATTTTATGGTGGAAAAACTCAATAAGTCCTATTTTAGGGTTGACTAATTGATATATACTATTAGAGGGTGGAAGAACCTGATTTATCCTCTTTGAGGGTGGACAAACCCAATGTCCTATCTTAGGGTGGACTAACCCAATATATGGTGAAACTTAAAATATGAATTTTGGTGCAATGCAATATGTTTGGCGCAATTTCTGTACAATAGCAAACACTGATAATCTAATATGGAGAGCCTGTTTCAATGCCTTTGCGGTATTTAATATCCAAGGTGCGATGCATTTTTTAATCAATAACATTGATAATCTAATATGCAGAACCTGTGACAGTGTTTAATATTCAAAGTGAGGTGTAAAGAGCCTTTGTGTACTATGTCATAATAGCAGAAAATCATAATATTGTGCGAAGAGCTTGGTCCAATGCCTTTTGTAATAGTGATTATCCAAAGTGTAATGGGTCATGTAGTAGCAAACATTAACAATGCAGTGTATCATTAATGAATATCCATGTTGTGCTGCTCGTAATTTAGGAACCTTCCACCTCGTTGAAATTTATTTCTATGAAACTCCTACACTCAAAGAGAATTATGAATTTTAAATTTGATTCTTGATGGTGTTGCACCATCTGAATCTTGCGAGTTCTATCTTGGTGTTGACTTTTGTGGCATTACCATTCAAGGAGAAATAAAGATCAACCTCTGCATTACTTAACAAAACCTTTTTAGTATAAAATAAAATAGTTGCCTTGCACTGAAATATGTATCTTTGGATTTGAATCTGCATTTCTTCTTGCTATGACATTAAAGTAATTTGATGACATGAATATAGCTTGTGATTCCAACTTGTCTTTTAACAGAATTATAAGACCTCTGCAAAGCTGTCCCAGTCTTGGTCTTTGGGGAATATGAAATCTTTATTATATTAAAATCAAATCCAACACGGGCACCTACGTATTCCGCTACTAATAGGAATTAGGTCAAACATAGTTCATTACAAAAATCTAGAAATAATTGCAAAAGAGTAGATACTTCTTAAGAGGAAAAATGGAAAATGATAGTCTCAAGCTACAAAGATATTGTCCTTATTAGTCTTCTTGACTGGTTGCACGCATTCTCTTAAAATGCTTTGGTGCCAATTTTTATTAACCACCCTTAACAATGATTGTGCATGTATTTGCAGTATTATCAATGCTAGCTGAAGACTCTAGGTGTAGCTTTATCTTGCTGCTTTTAATCATGCTTTGAATCTTGAATTTCAGTGTAGGACAATCTTTAGTGTCATGTCCTTGAATATTCAAGTGGTAGGCATAACTCTTGGATGGATCACAGTTTTCATATGTATACTCAGGAATGAATCCTTTTCTTGATTGAAAAAGTTTATTTGCTTTCAATCTGTCAAATATATTTGCATATGGCTCATCTAGAGGAGTGAAGAAAAATAATTTCACCTTCTTTTGTTGTCGCGGGCTAGATTATGCTTGGCAAAACTATTGTTGGCAAGGAGGATGGAAATGCACATTGCAAAATTTGGAAGTGACATGAGATTGTAAAAATTGATGACTTTGATGGTGTTGTGGTTGGTGAATAGTCATGAATGTTGAGTTATTTTCTCTCCCTTCACTTTGTATATTTTCTGGTATCTTCGATGGGAAGGTTTGGCCGGAAATTTGTGTTGTTGGGTTTTCTACAATTATTCCTCCTTGAATACCACTCTCTAACTCTTTACCAATTCCAATCATGTTAGAGAATTTGTGTGCATAAGTTCCAAGCAGCTTTCATAATACAATTTTTCTTCAACATAGATGAAGGCAGAGATCAATTCCTTTTCAGACACTGGAGCATGTATTTTTGAAGCTTCTAACCACCATCATATGGCTTATTCTTTAAAAGATTCATGCGATATTTTCTTTACTTTGAGCAAATCGGCTATATGCAAATCATCTACATTATTGAACTCACATTGCTTTACAAGGTCGCGAGCCATCTCTTCCCATGAATTCCATTTGCTAAAGTTATGTTTAGTGTACCAAGAAAGTGTCAATCTTGATAAACTTTGAATGAATAATCTCATTGATATGGCTTCATCATGTCACATTCTAATTAATCTACTGCAATAGTCCTTTAAGTGAGTGACATGATTTTATTTTCCATTGGAAGTATTTAACTTAGGTAGCATTTACTCAGTGGAAGTTCAACATTTGGGTGCACATACAAATTTTCATACTTCAAACTCTCATAATATTTTGAGGGCAACTCTTTATCAAAAGCTTTTCTCAGATTTTTGAGATATTTCCCCAAATCTTCACATCAAATTGACTGGATATCCTTCTCACGTCTAAAATATAGATGACCTGCTAGTTGATCATGTTTTGTTTCTTTGAAATGAAATACAATTGTGGGAGGATGGATATTTGACATCATGGTGACTTGCAAGTTATTGGGACTGATAGCATATAGTGATGGCATTTGCAGAGAGATTGTATATGTATGATCTGAGTGAGGATATATGGTTAAATAAATATTTAGAGTTAATCTAGAAGTTCTAGTAGTGACAGGAAAAAGGCTAAAGGTAGTTTCCAAATTAACTGTATTTTTTATTCCAACCACATTCTTTTCACTATCATCAATATGTGCTTGCACTAATCCGTTGTTGTTGTTGAATGCTTTTAAATTTGGCTGCCATTGTAGTTCCTTTCTTAATGCAGATTTGCGGCCTAAACAATGTTCAATGCTAGGCAACCTCAAAAAAAACTTTATATAGAAAAATACAATGTTAGTGCATGATTATTTACATATGAAATAAATATAAAAATAATAAAAGTTTAATAAAATAAATTGATTCATTATTATCTTAAGTAGAAAAAAGTCATGCTGGAAGGAATAATCTAAGTCGTGAAATGAGTGAATGAGAATTAAGTATTAGGTAGTAGGTCCAATGCTGGAAATGTAAGAAAGGATATATGATTTGAGTAAAAAAAAGTATTTTTGGAGAAATGTTGACCTCGAACATCAAATCTTGACTTCAACTTGATCCTTATCCTGCGCAAACTCAAGCATGTTCCATGAAATTATCTCGATTGCATGCCAAAATTGTGCTACAACTTCATTCTCCTTCTTTGGAGGAATATTAAAATTTTAAAATAAAGTGATCGAGCCGTATATAGGTTGCCTACGTATCCTTCAAGAAAATCAGGTAGAAAGTAGTTCATATTACATGCAAAAGATATATTGAAATTTCTTATTTAATATGTCCGATTCCCTATGTGAACTGCCGTCAAGACCTGATTTCTCGAATCATGATGATACCTACTATGATCTATTTGTAGATAAGCTGACCCATATCCTGAAACTACAAGTAATTGAATTAGGGGTAGAAACTAAATAAAAATAACTAACCTAAAAAAAAAGAAGATTTAAGCCGAAGCAAACCAAAACATATATACAAAATAAAGACCCCTCTCAGAACCTGAAAGTCACTAGTACAAATCTACTACAAAATGGATACAAGTCCCAAAAGTGGACCACATAATCAAATGCTTGTCTAAAAAAGTAAACGACTAGTCATATATTGTCATGAACCAAGCTTAGGACCTAGACGTTACACGACGAATGAAGCACCCAGATGTACCTTATCCAAGCCTCTTAACATTCATTGAGAATTTCATCGGTAATGATAAACAACAACAAGCGGAAACATAAGGGGTAATCGAGACTAAGGGGTTTCACATTCAATAATAATCAAAGTCAACATATCATTATTTACTATGTCCAACTCTACATTAAGACTTAGCAGGGGCTAAGGCATATCCCTAGCTCACCCTCATGATTAGGTCAAACTATCAAAATGTAACTCAAATGTCTAAACATAGCTAGATAGGTTAGGAATGTTGTTCCCAGAATATGAGAACTTACCAAAAGTGGTAGACTTCAATGATCAACTTAGCGATAGGAAGGAGAGTGTGGAGCAATGTCGGTTTCTACATGGTGATATCATGTAGGCAAAAGTATGAGTTAGTACTTTGAATGTACTAAGTATGAGATCATGCTATAATGATCAACATCAAGTCATATATATAAGCAATATGCAATAATGTTGCAATAATGAATGCACGTATGAGAAACATCATATGGAACCTTAAAATATTTATTTTGTGGGAGAGTGACCATAATCAATATTTAAAACCACGCGAGCTACTATATGAAATCGAGCATAACCCCTTACGTTGGCACAAAGAGATTAATTATCGGGTAGAACTTCATCAACTTTAATAATTTCATTAAATTTAACTTTAATGGTTAATCGTGGATCCACTAGCCTAGAATAGCCGACAAGGGCCTCTATGTTGGCGCATAGTTAATGCAACATGAGACTTTACATAAGGACCCCTTCGGTCGAGTCTCCATTTACAAGCTTCATTCAGTGCTATGTCAATCCCACAGAATAACATTTAAACATCATGATAGTATAAGCATTTATATAAATTTAACATAAAATCATTATTTGTTGAAATAGCTTATTAAAACCTTTCATTTGATTCAATGCAAGAATTGTCCTTTCACGTTGAAACCTTACTTTAGCTAAGAAGTCCTTCCATCATTTAATCAATCATAAGACTCCCATTACATAAACACTTGATTCATACAATTTATTTGGAGTCAAGATTTCCCTTCAACTTTACTTTCACATAAGGAAATTGGGTAGGTTCATTTCATAAAAACCTTCAAATGCATATAAATAATACTTGCATGAATAAAAGTGATGGAAATGCATCAAAATACACATCTTAAAACAATCCACCATATATACCTTAAAACCCTTTCCAGACCTTCATATAGGCACTTTAGCAAATCATTCATTTGATGAAATTAAGAGTCAATATACATCAATATATGTAAATAAATTTAAAATATATCATAATCTATACATGTAGAATCATTGTGTAAAAACCCATGAGAATTCATTATTTAGAATTGAAATGCTAGTTTGAGAGAAAGCAGTTGGGATCCATGGGTGGAAAGACCCATGGATGGAAAATGTACATACCTTGGGGACAAAAACTCCCTATAAAAACTTGAAGAAAAAATGGAGACTTGAAATGCCATGAGATGAAAACCCTAGCTTTGCCTTGAAGTTATTTGGAGATATTTAAAGAAGGGAAAATTTAGTGTATTGAGTATAAGTATGGAGAAAGAGGGTTTTAGAGGTTTTAGGGTCTTTAGATAGAATAACTCATCCTCCAAAAGGACATCGTTTAGAATTAAAATACAGAAAAAGACAAAAATACCCCTTTTAAAAATATGGTCGGAAAGGACTTCACAGGGCCCCTTCACGGTCCGTGGTGATCACCACGGACCATGGTGAGGGACTCAGAAAAACTAGTTTGGAAGGGCTTTCAGGGTAGTATCTGAAGTTTCACCATGGGACCTCTTTATGGTTCGTGAAAAGTATTATGGGCCGTAAAAGGTGGCCGTGGTGTAGGTCTTGCAGGTGGACTTGCAGGATGTCCATCATGAGGATAAACCATGGTCCTTGTTGGATTCCATGATCCATGGTGGTCATCCATGGACCTGCCTTCAAAAAGTTTCTGAGGGTCTTGGGGAGGGGTCACCACGGAGGGCTTCATGGCCCGTGGATCTCACCACGATTTGTGGTCCTCCTTCATGGTTCATTCCCTACAGTATGATTCTTTGAATATCTACCATGGTTGGTCACCACAGTCTGTGACATATACCACGTCCCGTGGTGGCCTTCGCGGTCAGCCCTTGGTGCTAGTTTCTGCAAGTTTCAGAAATTTCATCCTTTGTTCCTTGGTTTTGGACCTTTCATATTTTCGAGGCCATATAATATCTCCCTATTGGGAACATTCATCCTCGAATGAGAATCATTAGTATATACGGGAACATGGAATGAGGACTAGCAACCCAATATATATACAATGATACTTGAAATGCATCAAACTCGAAATCTTTAAACTTTAACATAAATCATAACTTTAAAATTCAACTTCATGAATATGCATGCATATGAAGACTTGGGAAAACTGAAACATAAGAGCCTTAAATTATTGAGCATGAATGACTTAGTACCTTAGGCTTGAGTAGAATAAAAGAGAAACCCTAATGAAAGCTTGATGAACTCTTGAGGAACCTTGGGAGAGAAGTCTAGAATTTGTTTGGGAATTAATCAGGGAAAATAAAGAGCTTAAAGGTATTTAGGATCCAATTCGTAATGGATCAAGTCCTTAAAAACGTCCACATACATTATTAGAATTTTGGGAAAATACCAAACTACCCCTCATTAAAATTTCAATTGGGAAACCCTATGACTTAAGTCTACGGATCGTAGACATAGTGGCGAGTCGTCATTATGCCTCACCATGCAGGTCCTGAGAAAGTCCCGAAAATCGATCCTCAATACTTTTGCTATGAGTCATGTTTATGACTCATCATCCTCTCTATGGGTCATCAAAATGACTCATCTTGCAGGTTTGAAAAACCTGAAAGTTGATAGTCTCTGAAGTTTCATCATGGATCATCTTAATGGGTTATCACATCCTCTATGACTCGTCCTGTTGATTTGTGGAATGGATTCTGAGGGTCAATGGTTTACATGGTTCGAGGCCTGCACTACAACTCATTTCTATGAGTGGTAGATATATTTACGAGTTATAATATGACTCGTAGACCCACACTTTGCCTTAGACAAATTTCCATTCCTCTTCCTTATCTCTATGAGCCATGTTTACGACCCATAACAACTAAAACGAGTAGTAGACTGAATCGTAGGTCTGGGAAGTTCCATTTTCTTTGAAATTTTTTCTTTCGTTCATTTTTTTATCTTACAGGGTCTTATAATACCTCTTCCTTGGGAACATTCATCCTCGAATGAGATTCAGCTAGCATAGGAAATACATGGTAAGAGGACTAGCAACCAACATAAACATAAGGTCACCTTAAATTGCATAGAACATGTAAACATCATATTTATCATAAAACATGGCCTTTTGAAAATTCACTTCCATGAATCATGCATGTATATGAATGACATATGGAACTAAAACATAGGAGTTTAATCGATTTGATCATTAACAACTTTGTACCTTTAGGCTTGAGTGGAAGAAAAGAGATACGGATAATGCTTTATCATGTCCTCTTTCGCTTCCCACGTAGCACTTTCTACTTGTTGATTTATCCACAACACCTTGACAGACGCAATATCCCTATTCCTTAGCCTCTTCACTTACTGCTCTAATATTTCCACAGGAACCTCTTCATAAGTCCAATTCTCTTCAATGTTCACAATTTCTAAAGGCACAATGGAGTTTGGATCACCCACAAATTTCCTCAACATTGATACATGAAATACTGGATGAACCATAGCCAATTCAAATGGCAATCTAACTCATATTCTACTTTACCAACACTTTTCAATATTTTATAGGGTCCTATATATCTAGGACTCAATTTTCCTTTCTTACAAAAACACATTACACCCTTCATAGTTGAAACCTTCAAGCACACCCAATCATCTACATAAAATTCAAGCTCTCTCCTCCTAGTGCTCGAATAGGACTTTTGATGACTCTGAGCCGCCTTCAATCTCTTTCTTATCAACCTTATGTTTTCTATTGCATCAACTACCAAATTTGGTCCAATCAATGCCACTTCGCCCACTTTAAACCATCCCACCAGAGATCTACATCTTCTCCTAAGGCTTCAAAAGGATCCATTTGGATGCTAGAGTGATAACTATTATTGTAGGCAAACTCAATTAATGGCAAATTCTCATCCCAACTTCCTTTAATATATATCATTCATGCCCTTAACATATTCTCCAAAGTGTGAATCACTCTTTTGGCTTGTCCATCGATTTGAGAATGGAAAGTGGTACTTAGGTTAACTATAGTACCATGATCCTTTTGGAACAATTTCCAAAAATGTGAAGTGAATTGAGTACCTCTATCCGATATAATCGAAAAAGAAACACCATAAAGTTTCACAAGTTCACGAATGTAAAACTTAGCATAGTATTCGGCACCATAAGAAGTCTTAACTTGTAGAAAATGTGTTGACTTAGTCATTCGATCTACAACAACCCAAATTGAATCATATTGTCTTCTAGTACGAGGCAAACCAGTTACAAAGTCCATATTCACATATTCCCACTTCCAAGTAGGAATCTCTATGTCTTGAGCTAAACCTCCCAGTTTTTGATACTCAAACCTCCCGGTTTTTGATGCTCAACTTTAACTTGATGACCATTAGGAAATTTTGATATCCTTTTTTATGCCATTTCACTAGTACACTTCCCTCAAGTCACAATACATCTTGGTGGATCCCGGATGAATTGAATACCGTAAACTATGGGCCTCGTTCATTATCAACTCTCTTAATCTATCAATATTAGGAACAAACAAATGACCTTGGTAACATATTACTATCTCCCCCTTAGGAGAAAGCCTCAATGGATTTTTCGACAACCAACTTCTTCAATTCAACCAACACTAGATCATTGTCTTGTTTGGCCTTAACATATGCCACAAGAGATGATTTCGAGCCATTATGTATAAGAACACCTCCATCATTGGAGTCAACCAAATGTACACCTAAACGTGCCAATCTATGAACATCTTTGACCAACTCCTTCTTACCTTCCTCCACATATGCAACACTACCCATGGACAACCGACTAAGAGCATCGGCTACAATGTTTGCCTTACCTGGATGGTACAATACACTCATGTCATAGTCTTTTAGGGATTCAATCCACCTAATTTATATAAGGTTCATGTCCCTTTGGATAAACGCATATTGCAAACTTTTATAGTCAGTGAACGCATCAACATGCACCCCATAATGATAGTGACGCCATTTTTTCAAAGCAAACACAACTGCCACAAGTTCAAGATCATGGGTTGGGTAGTTCCTTTTATGTACCTTAAGTTGCCTAAAAGCATAGGCTATTACCTTACCATGTTGCATTAGAACATAAAACAAACCAAATCATGAGGCATCACAATAAATAATAAACCCATTTGAACCTTCGGGCAATGTCAAACTAGGAGCCAACGTAAGACCGTCCTTCAATATTTGGAAATTCCTTTCATATTCATCCGACCATTGAAATTTCACCTTCTTTTGGGTCAACTTAGTCAAAGTTGAAGCAATAGACAAACACCATTCAAAAAACCTTCTATAGTATCTGGGTAAGCCCAAGAAACTCCTAAAATCCAAAGGGGATAATGGTCTAGGCCAATTCTTTACCGCCTCCTTTTCTTTGGATCTACTTTAATCCCATCACCGGACACCACATGTCCAAGAAATGCAACATCCCTTAGCCAAAACTCGCACTTATTAAACTTGGAAAATAGTTGCTTGTCTCTCAATGTTTGCAACATAATTTTCAAGTGACCCATATGATCTTCCTCATTCCGAGAATAAATCAAGATGTCATCAATGAACACCACTACAAACATGTCTAAGTATGGCTTGAAAATACAATTCATCAAATCCATCAAGATAGAAGGAGCATTAGTCAAACCAAACAACATTACTACAAATTCAAAATGACCATACCTTGTTCAAAATACCATTTTGGGAATATCACACACCCTTACCCTTAATTGATGATAACCGGAATGGAGATCAATCTTAGAGAAGTAGCTCACTCCTTGTAATTGATCAAACAAGTCATATATTAGCGGAATTGGACATTTGTTCTCTATGGCGACCTTATTCAATTGCCTGTAGTCTATGCACATTCGAAGTGACACATCTTTCTTCCTAACAAACAATATAGGAGCACCCCATGGTGAAATACTTGGCCTTATAAAACCCTTATCTAATAAATCCTTCAATTGGTATTTTAATCCTTAAGTTTTGCCGGAGCCATATGATAAGGAGGAATAGAAATAGGTTGGGTATAGGGAATGAGATCTATGCCAAAGTCAATTTCCCTTTCGGGAGGAGCACTAGGCAAATCATCGGAAAACACATCAGAAAACTCATTAACTATAGGGACCGATTCAAGAGTGGGAGTTTCAAAATCAATATTCCTAACTTGCACAATATGATAAATGCACCCTTTGGAAATGATTTTCTGGGCCTTAATACATGAGATAAATTGACCCTTAACCACTGAATCGCTACCCTTCAATTCAAGAATAGGCTTATTAGGAAAGTAAAACTTAACTACACGAGCCCTACAATATATAGATGTGTATGTGGCATGTAATCAATCCATACCAAGAATGATGTCAAAATCAGCCATGTCAAGTTCAATAAGATCACATGGAATAATTTATGCAAGACCGATAGGGGATAATTTTTGTAAGCTCTCTTGGCTAATACCGAATCACCAATGAGAGTATAAATCAAAAAAGGTTCTAAAGATATATCGGGGCAAACATTAAATCTCATAGCAAGGTAAGGAGTAACAAAAGCTAAGTTGTCACCCGAATCAAGAAATGCATAAACATCAAAGTTAAAGACTTGTAACCACATCGGGAGTCTCATACATATCATGCCTACCATGAAGAGCATATAATCGGTTATTAAGTTAGCCACTATTAGGTTGAGCTTGGGCATCTGGTTGGACTTGGCCTCTATGAGGAAGACGTTCTCCACCTTTGTTGGAAATATAAGGGCACTCGGATTGCTTATGGCTCATCTTGCCACATCCATAGCAAGCACCTATTCCCTTCAAGCATTTCCCTCCATAATTTTTTCCATACTTTGCACACTTAGGAAAAGAAGGGCTACTAGCATTCACACCTCCTCCTCCTTGAGCTTTAGTGTTTGGCGCCCTATCCTTAGCAAACTTCTTCCCCTAAACTTGGCCTTGTTGAGAACGTCCACTACTACCACCACTGATCCTAGCATTGGAGAACCCACTTTCATACTGGGCCCCCTTAGAATCACTCATCCTTATATTCTTGAGATTTTCTCCTTCAATCTATTCAGCGAAAGTCATAAGCCGAGATATGTTCATTTCCTTCACAAGCATGGCAGTACCATATTCCTTAGAAACCAAGTCGTACATCTCCGATATGAATTGACTCATTCGGGCAGGTGGATTGACAACCAATAAAGGAGCATATTTTGATAGATTAGTAAACTTGAGGACATAATCCCACATTCTTATATTACCTTGTCAAAGATTAATGAACTCGAACACTTAATCTTTCCTTAGCTCAAGAGGAAAAAAGTTATCAAAGAAAATGAGTTTGAAGGCTTCCCATTCAATAGGACCTTAATATACCCTTTCTATCTTCCATTGGGTATACCATACTAGTGTAACACTCTTGAGTTGATAGTACGCTAACTCCGCTTTCTCTTCGGACGATACCTCCATAATTCTCACTACCCTGTAGACCTCATCTATGAATTCTTGAGGATCCTCATCAAATTTTGAGCTATGAAACTCCGGAGGGTTCATTTGCACAAGGTTCCTCACTCTTGAGGTTGGAGTAGGAAAATTAGAAGGAGCCACAAACTCTTGGTTGGCTACAACTTGGGCTAGCATAGTAATGGCAGTCCGAAACTCTGCATTAGTGACTTGATCGGGTAGGGAACCATTGTCATGAGAAGATGGGGGAGTTTGGGCTTCATTAGCATTGTTTCCCATTGGCAATGGTGGTCTCCTTGGAGGCATGATTTCTGAAAATCATAAAGAAAGAACGTTAGGGAAAGGAAGTCTTAAGGTAAACTCTATAGCACGACATAGAACATGAAAGAAGTGAGAATTGCTAAAATGTCTTATAGCCTCTTATTCATAGATGTGGTGCACATCAGAACCATGAATAAGACTCTGTATGATACGGTATGTTGGATACCCTAAGACATCTTAAACCTTGTGTGCTTATACAAAGTTTGTCACGACCTGACCTAGGACCTAGTCATAACATGAAAATCGCAACACCGAAGGGATCCAACCAAGCTTTTTGTGCATATTATAAGCATATATAAGGTAAAGTAAATGCAGAATACATCATAAGAATAAGTCTAGAATATGAATCATAAATGTAGAATGTATCTTGACAACATAGACTCAATAGTTTGTCCAACTAGATGCCTTTACTCATAAATGTGGGCGGGGTCTGAGACATATCCATAGCTCACCCTTAACGTAAAGAAATAAATGTCTTTGAAAAGAAACAACTCTAAAACCGCCCTTGATGGATGAGGACTCACTAAGACTTCATCGTAACAACTCAACTAGCCATAAGGGTAGATACAATCCTCAATCTCAACCCTACATTATGAAACAATGTAGGCAACAATATGCATTATTATGTTTGAATGTACTATGTAAGTGGGCATAATCATGCAATATAAATCATAAGATGTAATGATCAAGAATATACATGATGAAAAAGTTAAGTAAAGTCACGAGGAATGCCATGATGATCAAAGCATTTAAATGACATAGTTGAAATCATAAAGATCGTAAAAAGCATATACATATGTGGGATGAAAACCATAACCGACAATAAGACCATGCGAACTATAACACAGAATCCCGTTGTCGCCCCATACAATAAAGAAAAGGGGAATCTATTTGATAAGGTAGACTCTACCCCTCTAGGCGGGTATGTACGTACGCTATATGTAGATTCACTAACTAAGCCATTAGGAAACCTATCGCGGCATGTAGTTTATGGGACATGAGGCTGCTATGAAGTATTTTGGTAGGGCCCTCACCTCAAGTCCTCTCGGTGCTAAGTCAAATCCCATGGAATACATACATAGCATAGTAATCATAGTAAACATATCATAGACATGATCATAGATTTGAAATTCATAGAGTAGCTCATTTCATAGCATAAATGCAATGTGAGTATTTTCCTTCCACATTATAATTCATACATATATAATTCATATCATTAGGCCATAAGTCCCCACATAGGGACCTAAGTAAACTATATTCATACTTGCATCAAAATAATAACTTGAACGTACTTGTAATTCATGATCGTAATTAATACTTTAAATTAGGGTAAAACTCATATACATAATTAATTTGATTGAAAAGCATGAGAATACTTTCGAAACATTGAACTCCATGAACATACAACAACAACAACAAACCCAGTATAATCCCATAATGTGGGGTCTAGGGAGGGTAGAGTGTACGCAGACCTAACCCCCACCTTGAAAGGTAGGGCGGCTATTTCTGAAAGACCCTCGGCTTTAAGAAAGGACAAGATAAAAGGTCAGATAGGGGCAAACATATAGAAAATAAGATGAAAACAGGAATAGCAAAAGGGAAAGTCGTGATAGAGTGGTACGGGAAGAAAGAGGCATAACTACAATAAATAAATAAATAAGATAAGATAAGATAGATAAGACAGTCAAAGTACAATGGCGCCACAACTATAAATAGCAATACAATGCAAAAATCAAAAGGCAATAAACAATGAGCAAAACTACAACTACTATGGTGTAAAGGATGAATCACTTAGCCTTTTATCCTAATATGAGTCCTCCATAAAGGAAATTATAGTGCGCTAATGCGCCTACTAATAGGGTAGGATAACGCGACTATGTACTAGCCTTCTACCCGAATGCGAGTCCTCCACACACTCCTATCTGAGGTTATGTCCTCGGTAAGCTGTAACTGCGCCATGTCTTGTCTAATCACCTCTCCCCAATATTTCTTCGGCCTACCCCTACCTCTTCTGAAACCATCCATGGCCAACCTCTCACACCTCTTCACTGGGGCATCTGTGTCTCTCCTCTTCATATGCCCAAACCACCTAAGTCGCATTTCCCGCATCTTGTCTTCCACTGAGGCCACTCCTACCTTGACTTCATGTATGGTCTTTCATAATTTAACTTAAAATCATGTAATTTACATAGAAAAAATACTCATAATGATCATAAACAATGATTTAAGATGAAATTGAATCAGCCCAACATAATTCATCAAAATTGAAGTTCAAAAGTAATGAGATTTCATGAGATTTTGAGATTAAACCTTGGACTACAGTGAAAGGGAATCTTGAATCAATCCACACATATCTTGATTGAAATTAGACTTGGGTTTGAAAAGAGAGACTTGATCTTGATAAAAAACCCTAATGGAAGCTTGATGAGCTCTTGAAGAACCTTGGGAGAGAAGTCTAGAATTTGTTTGGAAATTAATGAGGGAAAATAAAGAGTTTAGGAGTATTTATGATCCAATTCATAATGGATCTAGTCCTTAAAAACGTCCACATACATTATTATAGTGTAGGGAAAATACCAAACTATCCCTCATTAAAATTCCAATTGGGAAACCCTATGACTAGAGTCTATGGGTCGTAGACATGGTGATGAGTCATCATTAAGAATCGACTTGTAGGTCCTGAGAAAAACTTGACAATCGAGCCTCAGTACTTTTGCTAGGAGTCATGTTTACCACTCATCGTCGTCTCTAAGGATCGTCAAAATGGCTCATCTTGCAGGTTTAAAAATCTTGCAAGTTGAATGTCTCTGAGGTTTAATCACTACTGATCTTGATGGGTCATCACATCCTCTATGACTCATCTTGTTGAGTCGTAGAGTGGATTTTGAGGGTCAATGTTTTGCAGGGTTTGAGGCTTGCACTACGACTCATTTCAATGAGTCATAGATACATTTACAAATCGTAATATAACTCGTAGACCCACACTTTTCCATAGCCAAATTTCCAATCCTCTTCCTCACCTCAACGAGCCATGTTTGCGACCTAGAATAACTAAAATGAGCCGTAGACTGACTCATAGGTCTCGACAGTTCCATTTTCTTTGAAAAATTTTCTTTTATTTGTCTTTTCATGTTATGGGGTCTTACAGTATATCCCTCCATGGTCCCTTCCCTTAGTTTTCCCTGATACCAGGTCTTTCTACAGGCCCTCTTCACAAGCCGTGTAACTCAATACGGCCCGTGAAGGGTATCGTGGTAATCTTCTAATACAATTTTCCAAATTATTTAGAGTTAGTTTTGTCTAGGGACTTTAAGAGTGTTACATATGAAATGCTAGAATTTAACCAAAGAACAACAAAAAGGCAGAAAACTAAGAGATATGCACACAAGTGTGCTAAGAATCAAAAGAAAATAGGCACAACTAACTAAATGTCATAACCCAATCTCTCGAGTCATGATGGCACATACTATAACCCACTAATAGATATGCTAATCCATATCCCAAAACTGCGAGTAATAGAATTAAGGGTAGAAACTAAACAGTAATAAAAAAATAATAGGAATAACACCAATATATGGAAGCAAATCAAATATATACACCAAAATATGAAGATCCCTCCTAGAACCTTGAAGTCACAAGAACATAGTTGCTACAAAATAGACACAAGTCCTAATAGGTGACAACGAAAATAAGGATTTGTCTCAAAAAGCAAAAGACTAGTTAGCGTTAGTGATGGGTGCTCAGACCTGCATCATGAAAACAAATGCAGTATTGTGTGAGTACCAAAAAAATAGGTAACTAGTAGGCATCATAGGCTGATTGAATTTGAAAAGTTAAACTAATATGAAAAGGTAGAACCTAGTGAAAAACAACAAACTAGACAGAAAGTAAAGGAGATGCACACGAGTGTAAGGACCTGAAAGAGCTAAGTATACCTAACTAAACCTAACTGCCCCCCATAAGTCCAGAAGGTAAACTCATGCGTAAGTTAAATAAAAACCCGAGCGGACCACATAAGACTGATGGATACACAGAATATCTAAACTACTGAGAATTGAAACTATGAGTCCAGAGTCGAAAAACTATAGCCCGAACCTGAAACCATGCATAGCCTCGAATTAACAACCAGTAACAGCCCAGCTAAGAAGTCCAATACCCGAGCCTCAACCCGCGGATATGTCTCAAAAGAGTAATCAATAGTAATCACCAATGATCAATTAAGGACAACCCAACTAAGAAATCCAGTGCTCAGACCTCAAACTGCAGATATATCTCAAAGGAAAAATAGGTCAAAGCCAGGTGGGTCATCTCCGTAGAGGATAAAAAGTCATCATGACTAGATCTTGAATCTACGACTATAGTGGCTACCATAGAAGATATCATGCCATCCTATCATAGTGGATCGAAGTCCACTTTTATTTAATCAACCAAAATCTCCAAGCTCGAACCAAACCCAATCCCGAATCACCAACCGAATCCCAAAAGACCAGTTCACCCACGTATAAATGGAAAAAGAGTGATAAGGGTATAAGGTTATTAAAGCTGAGGCAAAGCCTAATGTAAGGCCCAAACTACTGGACCCATGTATTTTATTCTAGTCTACAGAGAGCTAAGCCATCCAAATTAATGTCGGAGTACAAACGAAGCCTACGAGATCCAATTATAAGAAATCTATGGCAAACACTAATATAAGCCTAGACTAAGTCTAACATTCTCAATAAAATCATAAAATAACAATTACAAATCAACAAGGCATGGATGATCAAAATAAGGTAGTCAACATGCTCACAAGTTCCCGATATTACAAGAAAATAGCTTAAAACAGGATTTCTATACTAATAGGTATGATCAAGCACCTAACCCACCCAAATTTCTAACTAACCTTTACTCTCTCACATAAAAAAGTTCAATCTAGGGAGAGGGAAGCCATAGTGTACCTGTAGGTCGATCACGGGCACTCCAAAATTAAGGTACTTGAGCGTTCCCTTTTTGAATGGCCTCCTAACGATGTCATTCTATAAAAAAATATTTACAACATCAACACTGTCATTTAGACACTAAAATTACTAAAAACAGAGACAGACCAAGTTTAGAGATCTGCACCAACAAATCAAAAATTGACTCACAAAAAGGTCCTAATTAGTTCCCTGAACTTGCATCAAAAAATAAAAAACAATTTAAGGCTCGAAAAAGACCAAGATAAGACATGCAAAATAATATCCATTAAAGCCAAAAGCTTAAACATGAAAGCAACTTAATAGCAATAAAAACCTCAAACGAACCTTCCCCGATAATCCCCGAACAGTTCTATACATAGCCACGAAATTTACAGATGCTTGGGACTTTGAATCACCATAATTGGAGTTCCCCACCTTGACATAAACTCTTAGAAGTTTGGGAAATGATCTGAAAAATATGTCTAGTCTCAATTTAAAGATGAGACCAATTTGACCTCCGCAAACGCAGCCAAAGTGGTCCATGAATATGGAGTGAGAGGTTCTTGACCTTCGCGAAAGTGGAGAAGCCTCCAGGATTGTAGAGGGAAACTGCCTAGGCCTTTGCGAATGAGCAAACCTCCTTCGAGCGCGGAAGGCAAACTTATAACCCTCTGCGTACTCAACTAGGGTTCTATAAATATAGAGACCAGTACACCTGGCCTCCGCGGATGCACCCTTCTGCCCTCGAACTCAAAGGGAAAAACACCCCTACACCAACAACTGTTGCAACTTCAAACTTTGGCATTATCCAAGTCTCTGTCGGTGTGCTTGAGACTCATTCGAAATCCCATGTGTGTAAATTATATATGCTACCCCACTAAATTTGATATTCTGGACTCAATGACGTAGTTAAAATATACATATGTGGTCTTATCAAAAAAAGTGGGTACCACAGTCAAGTGCCATTTTTTGCCAATTCCACAATGGGCCTCGAGATTAGATTAGAAGCCTCAAGAAGTGCACTAACGGTCGTTCTAGAATAAGCTTGACATTTTGAAACTAACTTTGCTGACAAAATTTTCATCTGAGTGCATTTCCAGAGAATGTTGAGACAAACTTAGGCAAAATTTAAAAGGCTAAAACACATAATGGTCCAAACTCGCACTAAAAGCCTCAAGACTCGTGTTGACCATGCTACTAGGGTATATGACCATTCCAGAGCTAATGAAACCATCAAAATTCTGTTCCGAGGTCATTTATGTGACAATTTGACCAAAGTCAAATTTTGAAGTTTTAAAAGGTCTAAAACAGGGAAATTGGCATAAAAACTAAAAGAACGACCAGACAATTAAACAGTTAGTGCTAGCAAAACATAAAGGAATTGGAGTTTCTATAGGGATGATCTAAATAATGAAAAGATTGCATGAACACAAAAATGACCTGGAGGGTCATTACAACATCTACTACTAAAAGAACTATCGTCCATGAATGTAAGAGTCAAGAAGTACCTGAACAGTCAAATAAGCTGGGGAACTGCTCTTGTATCTCCTGCTCGATTTCCTAAGTATCCTCCTTGAATGAACGATGCCTCCAATGAACCCTAATAATAAGAATGTCTACGGATCGCAACCACCTTATATCTCTAGCCAAGTGTTGTTGAAATTCCCTCTCCCACTGGCCCATATAGCCATTCTGTGGTTTGCCTCTCATTAACTGGTACTATGCTCAAGAATTATGGCATTCAAGTGCGTTGTCAATTAGCAATTAGCTAATCTTTTTTGTCTTGCTTAAATCCTTTTTACAATACCCTTAATGTAACTTATAGTACTCCAGGAACATAATCGCATATCATTTCTCCGCTGCTAGTTTAGATTATTCCATCTCGTGTGATCACACCCGCACTATCGCACTAAATTCCACCAGAATTTAGAAGTTAAACGTGCTTGGGAGAGAGTAATACAGGGATGGGTAACCTCCTTGGGAAGTCCTCATGTCGTATTTCATGGTAATCCTTGAAATAATGTGCGGGGCACTCAACTTAGCTCCAGATTTACCTCAGCATTGTCTCGTGAGTCTTTATGTTTTGCCTTGTCCTTTGCTCTGTTATCTTGCAACCAGTATCGGGGTAGACCTTTAGTTCCACTATGACCCTGTCCTTTTTGGTCATTTTGGTTTAACTCCTCCTATTGTATTGTAATGACCTTGAGGGTGATTTTCGTAAATTTGTACAAAACACGCGTGAACAGTAACACGCGTGAACAGTAACACGCGTGAACAGTAACTTTTTGGGCAGAAAATGCCCCTTTCTTCTCATTTCAATATTTTTCAACATTTGTTTGAGTTCTTGAACTCCTTGAGGTGATTTGAGAAGAGATTTTCGAGGCAAAGTGTTGGGTAAGTGATTTTTGACCTAAAACCTTCCTTTTTCATTAAGTTTTTGACGATTTTAACTCTTAAATTTTAGTTTCAAACCCCAAAAATCCTTGTTTCTTCCCTAATCCGAATTTAAGGAAAATTGTGATTTCCAACTCGTTTTGAGCTCTATTTTTATGGGTTTTTCAACCATGAGTTCCTTATTACCAATAGAATGGGATTGTTCAATAAATTTACAGATTTGACTCTTTTCGAAAATAGTTAATTTTTGGACCATTTTACCCCCGGTTCCGAAACCTATCAATATGGGTGTCATTGGACTCCTTGTGACATGTATGTTTCATTGTTGATAGTGGATTGTCATTCCGGGCGCTGAATTCGAGATTTGCTTGTCCGGTGGAGGTATTTGAGTGCGGTTTCGGCAATTGAGGTAGGTTTGGCTATCTTTCTTTGAGATTGAGATGGGGTAATTAGTCATTCATATGTTATAGACTTTGGGATGGGGTTGTAGTATGAGTTGAGAATGTTATATATATTGTGATGTCCGTGTGGAGGCTTATTTATTAATGTGTTGCCGTGACGGGGTTTATTTGTATTACATAGCCCGTGTGGGGGCCTTATTTGTTATCTTATTTGCTTTGAGAGCATGTGAATTATGATTTGCCTAAGAGAGAGGCTTGAGTATATTATTTGACTTGTGATGCCGCCTGAGAGATTGAGTTGGGGTTTTTGAGCATACTTGGGTATTGAAATATTGTTGAGAAAGGGGTGAATATTTAAATGAAAGTGTGTTCTTCTCGTTACTATTTATTGAGGGTGAATATCATGTGTAGGTTAAGTTTTGAGAACTTTGAACCTTATACCACATGTGAGTTGATTATTACTTCCATGCATATGTGTTTTGATGCATTCATCCTCATTCATCATATCATGAAACATGGGAAGTTGAGAAATATGGAAATTCTTTTTGAGAAAGAAAAATGAAACACCTTTAAACCTTTGTATCTTGAGTCCCTGACCGAGGCAGTTTTCCAGCAGGGTAGTGGATGCATTGTGATCCTAACCTTTGTATCTTGAGTCCCTGACCGAGGCAGTTTTCCGGCAGGGTAGTGGATGCATTGTGATCCCTTGACCACGAGGAGGTGGCAAGGATAATGAGATTGAGGTATATGGTCTGCGAGACCCCCATGGGTCCTGCTTGGTAGCACAGCTCGGCAGGTGTATACGACAGGCTGTGCGATAGTCTTGATTCCACCGTACCACCACATCATTGCATCATCATATTGCATTGCATTGCATTGATATCTGTGCTGCTTGAATTATCTGATTAATTGTGATTATGAGCTGTTATTATGGGTTTACTTTACTCGCGCCAATATATATATAAACTGGCAGCACCGATGCCGAAGTGGGACTTTTCTGTATGCAGGTGGAAGCGTTCCTTAGTTTATTTCATAGGTTTGATTAATTCCTTATACTCAGTCAGCTAAAACCTACTGAGTACATGTGAATTGTACTCACCCCTACTTCTGTGTCCCTTTTTGATGCAGATACTAGTCGGGGTACCCCACGTGGCAGTTAATATTTTAGCGGATTGTGTATTCTCAGATTAGTGGTGAGGTCCTAGAATTCGGATCGTCACTAGTCTATCTTTATTTTTCAGTCTTTTGTATCATTCAGAGACTTATGTTGTATCTTCAGATTCGAACCTTGTATTAGATGCTCTTTATACTTATGACACCAGGTTTTGGGATAATTTCTTTATTTTTTTTTTCTTTTTATTTAAATCGTGGCATCACTTTCCCCTTTGGGAGTCTTGTATGAGTTTTATTTTTAGGGTTACACATCAGATTGGGTTTTGAGATGTGTGTCATCATGACCTCAGTTTTTGGGTCGTGACAAATTGGTATCAGAGCACTAGGTTCACCGGTCTTATAAGTTAAAGAGCAGGGTGTCTAGTAGAGTCTTGCGGATCGGTACGTAGACGTCCGTACTTATCTTCGAGAGGCTACAAGATACTTAATAGGAGAATTTCTTTCTTTTTACTCCCTTCGTGCGATTTATTCATATCAAGTGTTGTATACCTCTGATCTATTCCTTCTGCGCAGATGGTGAGGACTAGAGCCACAATTACTGAGGGTGAGGCTGCACCTGCTGCTCAAGCCCCAGTACGCGGGCGAGGTAGAGGACGTGGTGGAGTCAGGGGACGAGGCCGAGCAAGGGGAGCGGCACCTGCTCGTGGACGAGCTAGAGAGCTATCACCTGAGCCCATGTATGAGCATGAGGATGACTTAGAGCAGAAGACTGAGGAGGAGAGGCCATCCCAGCCTCCTGTGGTTCCCGATAGTACTCCGATGCTTCAGGAGCTATTGGTTCGATTATTGGCTAGACTGGATGGTGCTCCTACCTCTGGTATTATTTCAGGTACTATAGGTTCTCCTATCACAGTTGGTGCTACACCGCCAGTTCAGGGGCCTAGTGTAGGATTTCAGACTCCTGGTTCATCTTCAATGCCTTCTATTGCACCTCCGAGATTTGCAGCTCCGCCAGTTTCTGCTAATGCTGCCATGTCGGTAGCTGAGCAGAAGAGTTTCGAGAGGTTCGTTCGATTGGCACCTCCAAGGTTTGATGGTAAAGCCGGAGAAAAAGCCTATGACTTTTTGACTGAGTGTCAAGATAGGTTGTTCAACCTAGGCATTTTAGAGGCACATGGAGTTGCTTACACTTCATATCAATTTGCGGGAGTGGCCAAAGAATGGTGGAGGTCAGTTCTGGCTCGTAGACCTATTGGTTCTCCTATGATGAGTTGGGAACAGTTTACTGAGGTCTTCCTTGAGAGATTTGTGCCTTATAGCCTTCGTGATCAGCGTAGGGATGAGTTTGACAGACTGGAGCAGGGCTCCCTATCTGTATCTGAGTACGAGACTCGCTTCCATGAGTTATCTCGTTATGCTATGTCGAGTATTCCCACCGAGTTCGAGCGGATTCGCAAACTAGTGAAAGGATTCGCCGGTTATCTCCAGGAGGCTACAGCCTCTCTTGTACTGTCTGGGGGTACGTTTCAGAGTATTATTGATCATGCCAGGATGATAGAGAGTATCCGACGTGCTAGACAGGGCGGGGCCAAGAGGTTCCGTCGGCAGGGTCAATTCAGCGATCATTCCTCCAAGGGTAGAGAATATTCGGGTTCAGGAACCCATGGTTATCAGGGCAGACCAGTCCAGGCAGCTATTCAGGGTTCTTCGAGCTCCGGAGGTCGTTTTGACACTTCTAGTTATTCCCCACGGAGTTCAGGTCCTCGAGGTTGTTATGTGTGTGATGAGTTTGGGCATAAGGCCCAAGATTGCCCCAAACGTGCTCCTTCTAATGGACGGCCTGGGGCACCAGTTGTTCATTCTATAGATGCTCCAACTATTCGAGGTTCTTCGCAGAATACTAGAGGTGGCACCCATGGTGCTAGGGGTAGAGTACGAGGTGGTGCTCGTGGTGGTTCGCAAGCTAAGGGTGACCGTCAGTTATGCTATGCTATACCGGGTAGATATGAGGCAGAAGCCTCTGATGCAGTTATTACAGGTATTGTTCCAGTTTGCCATCGTTCTGCTTCAGTATTATTTGACCCAGGGTCTACCTATTCTTATGTGTCGACTTATTTTGATGTGGGTATTGATTATGTGAGTGAGTCCCTTATTGTGCCTATTACTATTTCTACCCCAATAGGTGAATCTTTAGTAGTGGATCGGGTATACAAGGGATGTTTGGTGATATTTTCGGGTAGAGAGACCCGTGCAGACTTGATTTTATTAGACATGCTTGATTTTGATGTGATACTGGGTATGGACTGGTTATCTCCTTATCATGCTATATTAGATTGTTATGCAAAGACCGTGACCTTAGCTTATCCCGGTTTACCTAGCTTAGTATGGAAGGGTAATCCGAGTTCATACCCTAAGGGGGTGATATCTTATATTCGTGCTCGTCGCTTGATGGATAAGGGTTGTTTGTCTTATTTGGCTCATGTACGTGATCTCACCACGGAGTCATCTCATATAGAGACTACGAGGGTGGTGAGAGAGTTTATGGATGTATTTCCTACAGACTTGCCGGGAGTTCCTCCTGATCGTGATATCGATTTTGTGATTGATTTGGAGCATGACACTAAACCCATCTCTATTTCTCCTTATCGGATGGCTCCGGCAGAATTGAAAGAGTTGAAAGAACAATTGGAAGATTTATTGAAGAAAGGGTTTATTAGACCTAGTGTATCACCGTGGGGTGCACCGGTTTTATTTGTGAAGAAGAAAGATGGTACTATGAGGATGTGTATTGACTATCGACAGTTGAACAAAGTCACTATCAAGAACAAGTATCCTCTCCCTCGCATTGATGATTTATTTGACCAGCTTCAAGGTGCATCGGTGTTCTCAAAAATTGATTTGAGGTCGGGTTACCATCAGTTGAGAGTTCGAGAATCTGACATCCCGAAGACTGCATTCAGGACTCGTTATGGGCATTATGAGTTTGTGTTTATGTCCTTCGGGTTGACTAATGCCCCAGCTGCTTTTATGGAGTTGATAAACCGGGTATTTCGACCTTATTTGAACTCGTTTGTGATCGTGTTTATTGATGACATCTTGGTTTATTCCAAGAATGAGGCGGATCATGTTAGGCACCTGAGGACAGTCCTTTAGAGATTGAGAGAGGAGAAGTTGTATGCAAAATTCTCCAAATGTGAGTTTTGGCTTGAGTCCGTGACATTCTTGGGTCATATAGTGACCAAGGATGGTATTATGGTTGATCCAGCCAAAGTTGCAGCAGTTCGTGATTGGGTTAGGCCTACTTCGGTTACCGAGATTCGGAGTTTTATTGGGTTGGCAGGCTACTATCGTCGGTTTGTTCAAGGATTCTCTTCTATTGCAGCCCCATTGACTAGGCTAACTCAAAAGACCGTGGCATTTCAGTGGACTGATGAGTGTGAGGCGAGCTTTCAAAAGCTCAAGGAATTATTGACTTCAGCACCTATTCTAGCCTTACCCGAGGAGGGCGTGGCATTTATTGTGTTTTGTGATGCTTCGGGAGTCGGCTTGGGTGGTGTATTGATGCAAAAAGGTAGAGTTATAGCTTATGCTTCTCGACAGTTGAAGGTACATGAGAAGAACTATCCTACCCACGACTTAGAGTTAGCAGCAGTGGTGTTTGTTCTGAAGTTGTGGAGGCATTATCTCTATGGAGTGCATTGCGAGGTCTATACTGACCACCGTAGCCTTAAGTATATCTTTTCTCAGCCGAATCTGAACATGCGGCAGCGTAGGTGGTTAGAGTTATTGAAAGACTATGACATTACCATACTTTATCATCCGGGCAAAGCTAATGTGGTAGCGGATGCCCTGAGTCGCAAAGCATCTAGCATGGGTAGTTTGGCCTTTCTTAAGGCTGTGGAGAGGCCTTTGGCGTTGGAGGTTCAGTCATTGGCTAGACAGTTGGTCCGACTGGATATTTCTACACATCATGGTATTTTGGCATTTGTGGAGGCTAGGTCTACTTTGATGGACCAGATTCGTACACACCAGTTTGAAGATGAAAAGTTGAGGGCCATTCGAGACAAAGTGTTGAGTGGTGAAGCAAAATCAGCCTCTCTTGATCAGGAAGGAGTTTTGAGGATTAATGGTCGCATTTGTGTGCCCAATGTTAGTGAATGGGTACGTATGATATTAGAGGAGGCTCATTGTTCCAAGTATTCGATTCACCCGGGAGTGGCAAAGATGTTTCATGACTTGAAACAACATTATTGGTGGTGTGGCATGAAGAGAGACATTATTGATTTTGTGGCTAAGTGTCTAAATTGCCAACAAGTGAAGTATGAGCATCAGAAACCGGGTGGTCCTATGCAAAGGATGCCCATTCCTGAGTGGAAATGGGAGCGTATCACTATGGACTTCGTGTCTGGATTACCCATGGCATTGGGTAAGTATGACTCTGTCTGGGTGATTGTGGATCGATTGACCAAATCAGCCCATTTCCTTCCGGTAAAGACTAGCTACAATGCAGATCAGTTAGCTAGGATCTATCTTCGTGAGATTGTTAGGCTGCATGGGGTGCCTATCTCTATTGTATCAGATCGGGGTTCAGTGTTCACCTCCCACTTTTGGAAGGCATTACAGCGTGGTTTGGGTACGCGGCTAGAGATGAGTTCAGCATTTCATCCCCAAACCGATGGTCAGTCTGAACGGACTATTCAGGTGTTGGAGGATATGCTTAGGGCCTGTGTGATTGATTTTGGTGCCCGATGGGACCAACACTTGCCCTTAGCAGAGTTTGCCTATAATAACAGTTATCACTCCAGCATTCAAATGGCACCATTTGAGGCATTGTATGGTCGTAGGTGTCGATCACCCATTGGATGGTTTGATTCTATTGCGGTTGATGCATTGGATACTGACTTACTTAGGGATGCTGTGGAGCGGGTACGTTTGATTCAGGGTCGACTATTGACAGCTCAGAGTCGTCAGAAGAGTTATGCTGATAGGAGGGTTCGTCCCTTAGAGTTCATGGTGGGTGATTGCGTGTGGCTTAAAATATCGCCCATGAAGGGTGTGATGAGGTTCGGAAAGAAGGGCAAGCTTAGCCCAAGGTTTGTTGGCCCGTTTGAAATCCTGAGGAGAGTAGGTGGAATGGCGTATAAGCTGGCCTTACCCCCTAAATTGTCAGCTGTCCATCCGGTGTTTCATGTTTCCATGCTTCGCAAGTACATACCGGATGAGTCTCATGTGATTTCTTATGATGCGGTAGAGTTGAGTCCGGATTTGACTTATGAGGAGGAGCCGACAGTTATTCTAGATAGGCGGCTTCGTAGACTCAGGACCAAGGAGGTCGCTTCGGTCAAGGTGCAGTGGCAGCATCGGCCTGCTGAGGAGGTGACTTGGGAGTTAGAGTCTGATATGCAGGCTCGGTACCCTCAGCTTTTTGAGACCCCAGGTACTTTATTTTATCTTATGTTCGAGGACGAACATCCTTTTTAGTGGTGGATATTGTAATGACCTTGAGGGTGATTTTCGTAAATTTGTACAAAACACGCGTGAACAGTAACACGCGTGAACAGTAACACGCGTGAACAGTAACTTTTTGGGCAGAAAATGCCCCTTTCTTCTCATTTCAATATTTTTCAACATTTGTTTGAGTTCTTGAACTCCTTGAGGTGATTTGAGAAGAGATTTTCGAGGCAAAGTGTTGGGTAAGTGATTTTTGACCTAAAACCTTCCTTTTTCATTAAGTTTTTGACGATTTTAACTCTTAAATTTTAGTTTCAAACCCCAAAAATCCTTGTTTCTTCCCTAATCCGAATTTAAGGAAAATTGTGATTTCCAACTCGTTTTGAGCTCTATTTTTATGGGTTTTTCAACCATGAGTTCCTTATTACCAATAGAATGGGATTGTTCAATAAATTTACAGATTTGACTCTTTTCGAAAATAGTTAATTTTTGGACCATTTTACCCCCGGTTCCGAAACCTATCAATATGGGTGTCATTGGACTCCTTGTGACGTGTATGTTTCATTGTTGATAGTGGATTGTCATTCCGGGCGCTGAATTCGAGATTTGCTTGTCCGGTGGAGGTATTTGAGTGCGGTTTCGGCAATTGAGGTAGGTTTGGCTATCTTTCTTTGAGATTGAGATGGGGTAATTAGTCATTCATATGTTATAGACTTTGGGATGGGGTTGTAGTATGAGTTGAGAATGTTATATATATTGTGATGTCCGTGTGGAGGCTTATTTATTAATGTGTTGCCGTGACGGGGTTTATTTGTATTACATAGCCCGTGTGGGGGCCTTATTTGTTATCTTATTTGCTTTGAGAGCATGTGAATTATGATTTGCCTAAGAGAGAGGCTTGAGTATATTATTTGACTTGTGATGCCGCCTGAGAGATTGAGTTGGGGTTTTTGAGCATACTTGGGTATTGAAATATTGTTGAGAAAGGGGTGAATATTTAAATGAAAGTGTGTTCTTCTCGTTACTATTTATTGAGGGTGAATATCATGTGTAGGTTAAGTTTTGAGAACTTTGAACCTTATACCACATGTGAGTTGATTATTACTTCCATGCATATGTGTTTTGATGCATTCATCCTCATTCATCATATCATGAAACATGGGAAGTTGAGAAATATGGAAATTCTTTTTGAGAAAGAAAAATGAAACACCTTTAAACCTTTGTATCTTGAGTCCCTGACCGAGGCAGTTTTCCGGCAGGGTAGTGGATGCATTGTGATCCTAACCTTTGTATCTTGAGTCCCTGACCGAGGCAGTTTTCCGGCAGGGTAGTGGATGCATTGTGATCCCTTGACCACGAGGAGGTGGCAAGGATAATGAGATTGAGGTATATGGTCTGCGAGACCCCATGGGTCCTGCTTGGTAGCACAGCTCGGCAGGTGTATACGACAGGCTGTGCGATAGTCTTGATTCCACCGTACCACCACATCATTGCATCATCATATTGCATTGCATTGCATTGATATCTGTGCTGCTTGAATTATCTGATTAATTGTGATTATGAGCTGTTATTATGGGTTTACTTTACTCGCGCCAATATATATATAAACTGGCAGCACCGATGCCGAAGTGGGACTTTTCTGTATGCAGGTGGAAGCGTTCCTTAGTTTATTTCATAGGTTTGATTAATTCCTTATACTCAGTCAGCTAAAACCTACTGAGTACATGTGAATTGTACTCACCCCTACTTCTGTGTCCCTTTTTGATGCAGATACTAGTCGGGGTACCCCACGTGGCAGTTAATATTCTAGCGGATTGTGTATTCTCAGATTAGTGGTGAGGTCCTAGAATTCGGATCGTCACTAGTCTATCTTTATTTTTCAGTCTTTTGTATCATTCAGAGACTTATGTTGTATCTTCAGATTCGAACCTTGTATTAGATGCTCTTTATACTTATGACACCAGGTTTTGGGATAATTTCTTTATTTTTTTTTTCTTTTTATTTAAATCGTGGCATCACTTTCCCCTTTGGGAGTCTTGTATGAGTTTTATTTTTAGGGTTACACATCAGATTGGGTTTTGAGATGTGTGTCATCATGACCTCAGTTTTTGGGTCGTGACATGTATTCACCCATTTTTGTACGCACCCATTCATTAGGGTTGGCTACCGAGTAGCGCTAATGTTTGTTCATATAGTGACCTTTAGCCGCTTTGAGTTTCATCTATCATTAGTTGGTATAGTCCCGAAGAAGTTTGGCATATGAGCTCGCCATCCTACAGTAACCAGCTAATCCTGTCCGTCTTATTTAAACCATTTCACAATTTTTCCTTACCCCCGCTTGTAACCTTCTTGACACATTCTCGTGTCATTCTTTACCTTTACGAGAATATGAGAGAGTGCAAGAAATACCTTGTCGCACTTCTTTCTATTTCCTTATTTACTCCTTGCTCATCTTCTACCACAAGAGTCTTGCTATTTCTTTTCCTTGGTTATTTATCTATCGCAATATCATTTGCGACCAACTCGACAGCCAATATTTTGGCTTTTGGTCTAGCATGTTGTCATTATCCTTTGTAATGTCTCTTGAGTTATTCAATATCTTTTCATGGTTACACTCTTCTGTTTTTATACACAGCCGCCTTCTAGTGTTATGTTGTTCAGGGTCTCGTCACAACTTCTTAATGCTGCCTTATGTAACATTCTGGCTTCCATCCAATTATTGGTGGCTTCCGGACCTTTCTAACTTGGTTCGGACAGATATTTTATTGAAGTTTAGACGCCCATCTCAAATATATTGCCCTATCAATTGCCTCCATCTTACCCTTGCAGTTCTCTCACTTGCTTCCCCCTTTTAGAGGGTACTTATACCTTTATCCGCTTATACCTTGCTCTATGTCTCTATGCCCAGTTTCAAATTCATCCAGTCTCCTTTCTCAGTCTACTTGGTATTGTATCATGTCCCCATCTTTTTGTATTTTTTTTGCCAACCTGATTATCCCCGTACGAAACCTAGGCTAAATCACAAAGCGACTGGAACCTTTCCATACATAGTGCGACATCTCCTCTATTAATTTGTACTTAAGTAATGGGACCCATGGAATAACTCTCCCAAGGCCACATTCTACTTATCCTTATAAAAGTTAATATACACTTGTAGACGTTCTAAATTGTTTTTAACTAGGAAACATTTGTACTCCCGACATTCATTGTCCAAGGTTCTCTTGAAGTAGTAGCTTTCCTAACCTATATCCTTTGTTTCTTGGGATGAACATAAGTTGCACCATTTATTCCTTAAGTTTGTCGTCCTCATCCCTTAAGAGTTCCACTATTTTTGGGGCGACGTTGTGTACGCACGTTATTTCTTTATATCTTAAGCTCCATACTTTTACTGCGTACTCACCGCAGTCTTTTAACTTAGTTAGCATCTACCAAGTGCGCCTTATTTGCGGTCTCACTTTGTCCCCGTACTGCTATACCACACCTTTAAATTCATACTCATATTCAGCTCCTAACATCTCTTTGTGGTGCTTCTGTTCGAAGCTCTTTCCCCAATTAGTCGGTGGAGGACTATAAACTATTATCGTAAACCATTTTCCAACCATTGTTTGAAGAAACTAGAATCCCTTAAACATCACAGTACTTCCTTTAATACTTGACCTACCTGGTCTCCTTCGGGGTTTATCCTCGAGTTATGAACAACCTATCTAATTTATAATTAGGAGTTGGGGGCTTGGTACTTTCAAAATGAGTGAAGCTCAATTACTGGACATCTTACCTTTCAATCTGAGCTTCTCTTTTTTTTCTACAGCATAATTACGGCTGGAGATACTGTGGTCTGAACTGTACTACTCAGATAGACTTTTATTTCTCCGTAATAAACTTCCCCGAGTGAAAAGGGTATCCCTTATGGATGACCTGAAGGGCACCTCTTACAGCTTTAGTTTAACTATAATGGGGGTACTTGGTATCGACTTCCAAGAAATCTTAAAACTCTATATTTCATTCTCTGTTCTTGTTCTGGGAAAATTCCGACAGAATTTCCTCTATATTTCTTACCTATCCCCAAACTTGCACGCAGAAAATACCAACAATGCCTCACAGGGCCAACACACATATATATATATATATATATATTCATATTATATCACAGCCACACAGGACTTTCAATATCATCTCATATCGTAGCCATACAGGGCTTTCAACGTTAACAATAGAACGATTTCAGATGTAAAAGAAAGGTAACAACCTAAATATCCTGTAGCCTCCTATTTATAGATGTGGCGCTCAACACATCGATAATAAAGACTCTACTAGACACGGTCTGCAGATACTCCAAGGACGAACTGCTTTGATACCACTTCTGTCATGACCCAACTCCGTAAGCCATGACTGGGGTCCGACCTGGACCCCCGTATACATATCTATCAGTTGTGGTCAAGTCGAACTACAGACATGCAGTGCATATAAATCAACTGTAGTCAAACCGGACTACAAACAACACAATGTCATGTATCAAAGCCCTATTAGGCGATAATATTTTTATAAACTTCTAGCATCTTTCATTTATATCACCTCATAAAAGGGCACGCAAGCCGACAAAGCTGCCATAACATAATAACATATATCATACATCATGTAGACCCAGCTGAATCAAACTGATATACACAACCCACATATACATGTCTGCAGACCTCTAAAAATATTAACGACAATATGTGGTAGGACAGGGCCCCCGCCGTACCCCTGAATAGACAACACAATTTTATACATCAGTGGTCAGTATCAAAAACTAGGCTCCGATACAATGGAGCCTCTTCCAGCTGAGCTGTGCGAAATTCTAAACTAACGAACTCCCAAAACCTGTATCTGTACCTGCGGGCATGAAACGTAGCCCCCCGAAGAAAGGGGGTCAGTACGATATATGTACTGAGTATGTAAAACATAACATAATACAACTGAAAGCATATCTGAGATAGAGAAACAGGGGATAAAATATCAAATCAGAAATCTGTACCTAAACTCTGTGAATTACAAAAGCATACATGTTCAAATTATACCATATAGCTGGCCCTACCAGGGATCCGGTGAATACATCTGTGAAACCATCATAGGCCCCATGCCATCACCACCTTATTATAATACATCATCATATATATACATACGTATCCGGCTCTCTAGTGAGGGGCTCGGTGGACAATGCAGTGAATTATGCACGATAACGTAACCAGATAGGGACTCGGTGAAAGAAGTGCTACAGTATACACAAGTAGAGTAGTGAGAAATAATATGCAGTTTAAATCATTATTAGAGACTCAATAGAATAAGAAAGATAAGTTTTGTTTTACGACCCAAGTAACGGTGTGGTCATCTCGAGTGTCCTCTAAATGCCATTATGGGCTGCCTCAAAAGTAATCTCGGGGACCCTAGACATATAGTAACATAGGTCCAAATCATTTATGGAATCAAAAACTTAGTCTCATATAGTCTTTAAGACTTGGAGCCTGTACATTTCGTACCTCTTTAACATATAGAAGTTTCCAGGGAAATAGTTCAACTACTATCAGAGTTCGATATTCAAAAGTAAATAGGAGATGTTAAGAATGGAGTTACTCCGGAGCTCACATCATATTTAACTTACAACTAAGACATGCCAGAAAAAGAAACAGAGTAAACTCTATATAGTCTGTACTTTATTTCAGGTGGTCATTATATACATATCTCTTACCCAGCCCATCCTGGGGCTCGGTGAACAACTATGGCATCATAATCTCATTTTCATACCAAGTACATATCAAGAGAAAGGAAAAATAGTCTCCCATACACTACTCTTTAACACGTAGAAGCCTTAACAAGCAATGCTCAATTCTTGTAGGGATGTCAACACCTAACTGTAGTTAGGGATTATGAGGCGTACCTGGAGTTCTGGGAATGGAATTATCCTCACATTCCACATACAATTCACTTAAGGCTAAGACTTGCCAAAAGGAAAGAAAGATAGTTGTACGTACTTATACCAAAACATACCAAGAGAAATCTTTACATACCTCGTACGAGTTACTCTTTGTCATATTCGCCTCGTCGTCCTTTGAACCTATTCAACATGGAAGTAATATGAATATCAATCACTCTGGAATTTCCAGCACCTTCAGTTGCACCTTAGTATTCATAGAATCTATTTCCTTGTTCGTTTCCTCGACTAGTCCTTTAATTAGTTAAGGTGTTAACAAAAATTGGTCAGCACCTCCCCTATAATATGCCCTATCCAAATTTCCAATCACACCCCTAATAACTACAGCCAACCAACAACAACAACCTTCAACATATATACAAGCAATTCACACCAACATTACATAATACAAACCCCAAACAACTCACTCTAAACTATCAAAACATGAATTCTGGACAGCTTACTGTCTTGCATTGTCGCTTTGTTCCGAAGGGGTAATTGAGGGAAACAAGATTTATGTCCTCCATGAAAGTTATATACATGTGTCTTAGGGTCTCATACAATTTATAATCACCCCTAAATAAATTCTTTAAAAAAAGATATGCCCAAAATACCAACAGAAGTCCGTGTAAGATTTCCAAAACCAAAATCTGGGCAGTACCTCCTCTATACTTCATCACCCTTTTTCGAGAATATAAAAGCAAAACTAGATTTTAAAGGCTAAATTAAAGTTATATACCTATGAAATATCTTTCCAAAACATATTGAATCACCCGAAAAGAAGCTGTACACAGGAAGTTATACCAATATTACTAACAATAGTCCCTTTCAAAAATGGGTTTGTTAACTAGTTCTTAACGTTTTCTCTCTTTGTTCTTTCAACTTTTTCTCAAGTTCCAAGCTGAATAATTAATTCCGTAGACATCATAAGATATATATATATACATCTCCATGTGGTTGATGAAAACCGTAGATAAATAATTCAAGAAGGAAAATTGGAACTTACCTTGAAAAGTAGCCATCCGTAGCTATGTTCCTTTGCTCTCAAACTTTTTCAGCTTTTTACTAAGTTTTAAGATAAGGAATGAATTCCTTAGTCACTTAACATACATTTATAGGGTGGCTTTGGAGGTGACACATGTTATCCCCATAGGGTGACACGTGTCTAGCCCTTATTGTGCCACGTATGCATGCTACCAATAGGGTGCTGCCACATGGCAGTGGGGTCCACCTCCCCCAAGCAGGTGGGTCACCTACTTGACCCCAAGTAGGTTGGTCACTTGCTTATTTGAGGTGCTGCCACGTGTCGCCTTCCTAGGCTGCCATGTGTCATCTTTTTCTCTTCCTTATGGGTTCATAATCTCGTCTTATTTTAAAAATCCGTGTAATCCTTGCTGCATAGGCTTGGTATGTCCTTACGTAGCTCAAGTGTATAAGACTTCTAAATTAGTAGCTTACGTAGGTAAATCGAGTCCTACGACTCATTTCTTGGCCTCCAATTCCTTTTGGATTTCTTATGACTCTATTTCTAACCTTCCCTCTGACGGGGTATCGCACTCTTCTTTCTTTGGAGTCATTTGATGGTGTCGTAAATTATCTGGCTCACATGCTCACTTCTAAGAAGCTTAAGAACTATTCTGAGCTCAAGAGTGTGAGGTGTAACAGGTCTAGACCAAACTCGGCATTCCAACGATAACTACGCTGACAGAATTTCTATCCAAGCATGTTTACCAAAAATATTAACAAAAGTCAAATTTTAGCCAAAAACTCCAAAATTAAAATGCCTAATGACACAAACTCAAAATGAAGACCTCGAAACCCAAACCAACCATTCCACTGGGCCTAAATGATAGTTCTAGAGCTGATGAAACTGATAAAATGTCATGACCCAACCCCGTGGGCTATGACTGGGGTCCGACTTGGGCCCTCGTATAGGTATCTAACGGATGTAACGATCAATATAAGAACTATACATAAGAACCCCAATGGGTCATAACATTTTCATGCCTGTTGCCTCTTTCATTTGTAACTTATCATGAAAGGGCGTGCCAGCCGACAAGGCTGCCATAGTATCTTAATATTTATAATACATCATGTAGACATAACTGAACAGAACTTACACGTATAACCCACACATATGTCTACAAACCTCTAAGAACGTTAATAGTAACATATGGCGGGACAGAGCCCCCGCCGTACCCCTAAATAAACAAATATATACATAGAAGGTTTGGTACTACAACTCGGCTCCGAATCAATGGAGCTTCTTCCAAACTGGCTGAGTGGAATCCTAAGCTGGCGGACTCCCAAAACCTGTGTCTATACCTGCAGGCATGAAACGCAGTCCCCCGAAGAAAGGGGGGTCAGTACGATATATGTACTGATTATATAAGCATAACATAACTGAGATAACAACTGAAACAGGGATGCAGAAAATCAAGTATAGCATTTAGTAGGGTACTGTACCTATACCTCATAAAATAAATTCTTTTCTACCAGTATCACGTACCATATCCGGCCCGCTCAGAGACTCAGTATTACAAATACATCATCTATCACAATAGGCATATGCATATTGTTAGCACTGTGGAACGTACAGCCCGATCCATATATATCAAGTTAGTGTCGAGGAGCGTTCGGCCCGATCCATATATATAACAGGTTAGTGTTGAAGAACGTCCGGCTCGATCACTATATAATATAATAATGCATATATATGCACATAAAACGTGATAGCATAACAAATATTTCCCGAATATCATCATAAGGTGTGTCAAAGAGTCTCTGGGTATATGAGCTTACACCTCCAATCATTATTCAGCATATAGAAGGCTCAAAGGTCGTAGTTTAACTACTTCATGGCCCTTACCATTTAAAAGTGAGTCCAAGTCATGAGTCACATACAGAACCTGTAAATGGAATTGTCTCTAACTCATATCATATATCGTTTCAGTTACATTAAGCTATTTCAAGAAAAGGAAGAGATAGGCTTTACGTGTATTACTTTTTATCACGTAGAAGACTTACAAGACCATAACTCAACCATCGCGGGAGTTCTAACATCAACAAGTGGAAAGACTTATGAATCATACTTGGAGTTTTATGAGTGGAATCATCCCCACATTTCATATACAAATCATTCATAACTTATACCTAAGACATGCCAAAACAAAAGAAGAGTAGCTCTACATACACTACTTTTCATCATATAGAAGACTTGAAGGATGGGAGCTTAACTACTTTAAGAGTCTTAATTCAGAAGTGAGCACGAATTATGACTAATGAATCATGTTCAGAGATCATGAATAGAGTTACCCCAAGCTTCATACACATATCATTTTTCACTTAAATCTAAGACATGCCCAAAAGAAAGAAAAGATAGGCTTTACATACCTCTTACGGATTAATCTTTACCGTGTTCGCCTCGTCGTCCTCTGAACCTATTTAACATGAAAGAAATATGAATATCAACAATCCTAGACTTTTCAGCGTCTTAAGTTATACATGAGTATTCATAGAACTCATTTCCTCGCTTGCTTCCTCGACTAGTTCTTTAGTTAGCTAGAAAGTTAACAGAAATCGGGCAGCACCTCCCCTATAACATGCCCTATTCGAATTTCTAATTACATCCCTAAGAAATACAGCCAACCAACAACAACAACCTACAACATATATACAAACAATTCACTTCAACATTGCATAATACAAACTCCAAGCGACTCGCTCAAAGCTACGATATCAAAATAGGGTTGTTAATTTCTAGTTCGTAAAACCTTTAACCGTACGAAGCGGAGGGTCGTATGGCTTTAACTAGCAGCTTCCCCACCTATTTTAGAACACTTTTAGGCCCTGCAACACATCACCACGCACCTTCAGCCACACACCACAAGCACAACATCTTGCTTCGACTACAATTTAACTATAGCAACTCCAATTTGGTTTGTTTCGAACATCAAGCATATTTATGGAATTTACCTATTTACAGCCACTTACACAACGTATAATACACTTCATAACCATACCATAAACTCCAAATTGAAAGAAAAACCCTTACCTTAACCTAAACTCATCAAACTCGCCAAAATTATCAAAATGTGAATTTTGGACAGCCTACTGCCTTGTATTGTCGCTTAGTTTCGAAGGGGTAATTAAGGAAAACAGGATTAGTGTCCTCAATAAAAGTTATAGACATGTGTCGTAGGGTCTCATAAAATTTTGAATCACCCCTATAGAAATTTTTTACAAAATGATATGCTCAAAATACCAACAGCAGTCCTTGTAGAATTTCTAAAATAAAATCTGGGCAACAGCTCCCCCATGCTTCACCACCCTTTTTAGAGCAGAGAAAAGCAAAACTGGGTTTTAGAGGCTAAATAAAAATTATAGCCCTATGAAATATATTTCCAAAACATCTTGAATTACTTAAAACAAAGTCTTACAAAAGGAGTTATACTTGTTTTACTAACAGCGGTATCATTCAAAACCGAGTCTGTTAACAAGAACAAAAACCTCCTCTTTTCCCTAACGATAAATTTTATGTTGTTAAACACCGTCATATCACCGTAGGATACCTTAAATAATTAATTCACAGAAAGAAATCGGGGAACTTACCTTGGAAGAACCCTAGCCGTAGCTCCCTTATTCTTGCTCTCTAGCTTTTCTCTCAACTTTTTCTAAGGCAAAGATGCTGAAAATGATGTTGATCAGCTATACACATGTATATATATGTGCCCTTAAAAGGGGACACATGGCATCCCCCAGGGGTGACATGTGGCAGCCCCTAGGGTGCTACCTCACGTCATACAACCAATCATACGCTACCACATGACAGCGTGGGGTCCACCCTAAGTAGGTGGGTCACCTACTTAGCCCAAGTAGGTGTGTCACCTACTTGTCACCTGCTTGCTTCATTTTCGTGGGTTCGTAATCTCGTCTTACTTTAAGAGCCTATGTATTTCTTTCTACGTAAGCTCAACACGTACTCCAATAGCTTAAGTACGTAAAACATCCAAGTTGATAGCTTACGCAAGTAAGTCGAGTCCTACGACTCATTACTTGGCCTCCAACTTGTTTCAAATCCTTATAGACCTATTTCCAACCTTCACTCTTAAGGGGCGTCACGTCCTCCCTTCCTTAGAGTTATTTGATCATGTTATAGATAATCTGGGTCATGGGACAACTTTCAAGAAGCTTAAAAAGACATTCCGGAGCACAAAGGTACGGGGTATAACTAGAATTCTCATAAGACATCATAATATCCGAATATTGAGTAAAATCAACTCTTCCACTTAATAACTCCAAAAAGAGAAAAACTCACTACAAACTCTCCCAACACCCTCGAGAAGCATGTCACTCATCTCGACACCACATGAATACCACAATGAAGCTACAGGGAAGGAACAAAATAGTAAAAACATGCAAGAACACATAATCGACGACGAGGTCATTACAAAATGATGTTTTGGACACAATGTAACTATCAAAACTTTCAAAGGAGGTTGTCTCAATGAAAAGAGTGCCCCAAAACCGAAGCTCCTTTTTAGCTAAAATTCACATGGTAGGACAAAATAATTCTTGATGCGTCAAGACCCAAACCAAAGGTCCATCTAAGCTTAACTCGACATTCTAGAGCTAACATAACCATCAGAGTTATATTCTAAGGTCGTTTACCTTGAATATTTTTTTGCTGAAGTCAAACTTCTCAACTCTAAAATCTCTAAAACACACAAACAAGCACACAATAAAACAAACTACACGATGACCTTCTTGTTCGTCCCAACTTGTCGTAAATGACTTAGAGAAGCTATAGAAAAGCTTTGAACGCTGAAATTATAGGGAAAAAGATAAAATGTTTTAGAGGGTCATTACAAAAATTCATTAAAAATTATGGCGACATTGATGAGATCTCTATTATTAATTATACTTTTGAACACAAATTTTGAAAATGAAAAAACTCTTATAATAAATGTTTTACCATTTAATAAGATCTTTTATCATGCAAATTTAGTATGTCAATAAATACAAAATATTGGGTCAACAAAAATATCAAAAAGAAAATTCTCAAAGGATTATAAAATTTGTTGTCATTTTCAACCTCGGTACTTTTTTTACCATTTTCAACTCTATTATTATTTTGTTGATATTCTCATATTTTCATGTCTCTATATTTCTCTCAAGTTTATCAACAATCTACAATCAAGTAAATTCTTAGTAAATAAAATAAAAGTAATTTATTCTTCAAAAAATTGAAATTTAGTAATTTTGTCTTTGTTTTGATTCCCTTTCTTGAGCAGGCATAACAGGATTTTAAAAAACAACTCCTTTATTTTTCATTTTTTTCCTCATTATTATCCTTTGGCAAATTTTAAGTCCTCTTTGATATTGTTTTTAAAAATGATTTTGTATATTATTATAAATATTTATTGAAAAAAATGTCACTCTACCTTTTTGATCAATTCTTTTTTTTAATAATTGTGGTGTGCAAATCATCCAAAAAAATAGAACCCTCTATACTCCTTTTATATAAAATTGAGAGTTGAATTGATATGATATATTTATTGAATCCAATCTAACCCCCCCACCTCCACCCCCCACCCTTTTTTTCTTTCATAAAAAGATTTAATTGTTAATATTAATAAAAAGAGAGCGGCGAAATTGAAAATGACTTATTTGAGGCTACGTCTAGGAATTAGGTCAAATTTTATGTGTAGGTTCTTGTTCAATTGTTTATTTTGGTTCTTTTTAAGATTTAAAACCAAACTCAAACAATAAAACGATCATTTTTTTAATTGGACTGGATGGATTGTCAACCAAACCATCAACACCAAAAAAAAAGTTGATTTCTCATATTAAACTAATAGCTATTATCTCATAAAATTTATATTTTTTCTTGATTCCAAATATTGTTTAATAAAGAAAATTACTTTATGCAAGAATAACTATTAATTGAGTGATCATATTCTTGTTCAATTGTTTATTTTGGTTCTTTTCAAGATTTAAAACCAAACTCAAACAATAAAACTATCAATTTTTTAATTGGACTTGGATGGATTGTCAACCAAACCATCAACACCAAAAAAGAGTTGATTTCTCATATTAAACTAATAGCTATTATCTCATAAAGTTTATGTTTTTTCTTGATTCCAAATATTGTTTAATAAAGAAAATTACTTTATGCGAGAATAACTATTAATTGAGTGATCATATGAGTAATCAACTTCCCCCACAAATATGGTAAAACTATCCACCATATTTGAATATATGAGAATAAATAACCTAGTATCTTGGTTCCACTGAATTTGAATTTCAGACATCATGATTTACTTATCAATTGTTGCTTTTACAGAGGCACTTCCCTCAAAGACTAACGTGTTCACTTGTTCTTTATCATTACGAGGAATTTTTTCTATGCCTTTAGCTATATAAATGTCTCATTCTATCACGGGTTGTTGTAATAGTAGTATTTTTTTGGGTTAGTAATATGTTAGTTTGATGTCTAGTTCATAGTTAATATTCTCTTTAGTGAAAATGAAAATTCCAAGTACATATTTGGACTCTATTGTGCATTGATGCATACTAGAAAACTTTCAATGTTTCGACATGTTCCTTTTGTTTTATTTGGTACTTCGCAATCTTAGGTAGTCTTTTTATTCTACATGAAACGTGAATCTTCACAAGGATAGATCAAATTGTAGGCCATTTCCTAAAATAATTGCCAATAATTTGAGAAAGAAGTTGGAAGCTAGATCAAATTGTAGGCCATCACGGAAAGTAGGATTGACCTTAATTGAAAATAAATTGTTCCTAAAATATAGGTGAAAAGAATTTATGGACCCTGATTCCCTTGAGGAAAATGACTTACTTATATTTAAGCACACTAAAGTCTCGCAATTTAATGTTTCAGTGTTTTATAGGTAGAGCTCATGAGAGAAAGAATTTTCATATTTCATCATGAAATGTGAGCACACTGATGTTGTAAGTGGAGGAAGACAAAGAGGCACATAGTAATGAGTAATGATACAACTAATGTATATTCTTCACATGATGTGTTTGAGGTCAATACAACAAAAAAATCAAAGCATTCATCGACTTCAACATCTGCCCACATAAGTAAATCTTTTTTAAATGAGGAATATGATGTAATGACCTAGCAAGAGAAATTGGTACTGGTCTAGGTGTTGTGGCACTAATTTCTACCTGGTACTACGCTTGATGTTCTCCAACTTGTCCTGCTGAGTCATTACATCACACTCTTCAGGAGAAGAAGGGTTTACTTGTATGCACATAAGTTTGAGTCAATGCAAGCATAGATTACTTTGTTATAGTGGCTGCAAGCACCTCATGTGAAGAATATTCTTTAGTTGTATCATCAGCGAGTTCACATATTATGATGATACGTGAAGCTTCTCTTACACAAGAGCTTTGCCTATCAAACACTAAAACATCAAATCGCAACGCTCTGGTGTACTTAAATATCAAGAAGTCACTTTCCTTAAAGGAATATTCATTCATGAATTCTTCCCACCCGTGTTTAAGAAATATTGTATCTCTAACTGAGGTCAATCATACTATCCATGTTGCACCATTAGGACTTGTAGGACTTACAGAAGCTTTAAGCTTTTTTTCTTAAATTATTGGCATTTTTTTTTAAAATGGCCTACAATTTCATCATTCCTCGTTAAGATTCACGTTTTATGTACAACAAGAAGAATAGTTAAGATTGCGAAAATTCAAATAATACAAAACGAGCATGTCGAAATATGAAAAGTTTTCTAGTTTGCATCAACGCACTATAGAGTAAAAATATTTAATTAAAAATTTTAATTTCTCTAATGAATAAAATAACTATGACCGAGATATCAAACTAACATATTAATATTACAAAACAGTACTATTGTTACAGCAACCAAAGATAGAATGGGACAAATATACAACTATAGGGATATAAATTATTTTCCTCCTAATGAAGAACTTTGAGGGAAGTACCCTCATTAAAACAATTGAAAAGTAAACCATGATGTCTCAAATTCAAATTAAGAGAAGCTAGGTGATTTATTTTCATATATTCAAATCTTGATCGATATTTTTACCATATCTGTAAGAGGAGTTGATTTTTCACACGATTGCTCAACTTGTAGTTAATATTACATAATCTTATTTTTCTTTATCAAAGAAAATTTTCAATAAAAAAAAATTGACTTTATAAAATAATAACTATCACTTGAATAACCATATGAGAAATCAACCTCACAGAAAGTTTATAGTTTGGCTAAAAATCAATTTAATCCGATTAAGAAATTGATACTTATAGTTATATAGGTTGAGTTTGATTTTAAATTTTAAAAACCTATAACATTTTCTTAGATTTTTTTTATTAAAAACATCAAGTGTGTGTCTATATATTGTGAAACTTTTTAAATATCTCATATATTTTTGCCAAAAAATTAGTTATAATTCAATAGCATTTGATTAAAGAAATAAAATAAAAAGGAGTTATAGTCACAAAATTTTTACCTAATTTCCATCCCTAGTCTCAACTAAGTTAGTTTCATTTTCGTTGTTCTCTTTTTATTGATATTAAAAATTGAATCTTTCTATGAAAGGAAAACAGAGGCTTTAGATCAGATTCAATAAATATATCAATACATTTCTTTATTTTCTATAAAAGGAGGATGGGGATTTATTATTACTGATGATTTGCATACCACAATTATTAAACATATAGAATTGATAAAAAAGATAAAATAACATTTTGCCCGAAAAAAAAAAAGAATAATCTAAAAATAATTTTTTAAATAAAAATTCAAAGAAGACTTAAAATATTGCAAAATTTCTTCCACGTAGCAAACCTTGTTGGAAGTTTAAAGGAATTGTCACTTACATGTTGTTGATCAAAAAGTCCTCAGAGAATCTGAAAAAATTATTTCAGTTGGAACTTTGACATGTACATCTACTTTTTCCATTTTTTGCCACTCTTAGATTCACTGGTTCCATAGAAAAGAAATTGACAAAGCAAATGAAATATAAGGATTTGTTTTTTCAAATCATTTTCGACATGGGCTAGTTAGAGAATCAAAACAAAGAGAAAATTAGAAAATTGTCAAATCTTTGAAGAATAGAATACTTTTAATTTATTTAGTAAGAACTCACTTGATTGTAGATTTGTTAATTATAACAGTTATACTCTATTTTAACTACTATTTTAATTAGCATCAAATATTGTAAACATATTAATGATTACTAAATTAATTAACTTAAAAGTCGACACCTAATTATTTTTATGGTAAATTGGGACGCCTAAATATTTAATTAATATAATGCTAAAATTAACTCAAATTAATGATCTACTTAACTTATGTGAATTTAGGTAAGGATTTTAGATATCCTAAAGGGAAGGGGTTAAGTATCCTTTAAGATTTGTTAAAAATGATTATCGACAAAACTTAGGTTAATTAATTAAAACTATTGATCTTTATAAAAAAAAATTAGGCAAAGAATTACGTCAGAAAACAATTCGATCTTAAAACTAAATAGCATACTTGAAATTTGAAAACTCTTTGCATTTGAAGTAGAACAACAGAATTAAAAAAAAAAATTGTTGTAACTAAAAATAAAGACTCACTCCTTTATTTTTTGCTTCAAAAGAAATCTAAGTGGCAATAACATGAATTAGACGAGCTCCTAAATATTTTAACTTGGACATTGCCATATTTGAAAGAATTATTTTTCGATATTTGCTAAAATAATGTACCGAACTACCAATTACCACTTTCTAAACAAGTATTCTAAGGCTAAAATAATGTTCTAAAGTTGATTATCAAACCAAGAGCTGCACATAAGAAACACATAACAATTAATAAATTATAAGATATCTAAAAGACAAACACAACAATCTTTTTGTCTTCTTCCCCTATTTTCATAGGTATTACAAAAGAAGGAGAAGAGTGAATGAAGAAGACGAAAGTAGACTCTAGATTTCTTCATGCTTCTTGATTTTGCTTTTGTTCGGAACTATTGCAAGGGAGAGAGACAAAGAGAATGAAAAGAAGATGCACGTCTCAAGTCTAGCAGCCCATCGAGTCTCAATGGAGACTCCTTGTGGGCTCCAATGTGCTCATGCAGACAACAACAACAACAAACCCAGTATAATCCCATAATGTGGGGTCTGGGGAGGGTAGAGTGTACGCAGACCTAACCCCCACCTTGAAAGGTAGAGCGGTTGTTTCCGAAAGACCCTCGGCTTTAAGAAAGGACAAGATAAAAGATCAGATAGGGGCAAACATATAGAAAACAAGATGAAAATAGGAATAGCAAAAGGGAAAGTCGTGGTAGAGTGGTACGGGAAGAAAGAGGCATAACTACAATAAATAAATAAATAAATAAGATAAGATAGATAAGACAGTCAAAGTACAACGGCGCCACAACTATAAACAAAAATATAATGCAGAAATCAAAAGGCAATAAACAATGAGCAGAACTACAACTACTATGGTGCAAAAGATGAATCACTTAGCCTTTAATCCTAATCTAAGTCCTCCACAAAGGAAATGTGCTCATGCAGACAAAGAAGAAGAAAAGAAAATCAGTAAGAAGAAGTTATCTTGAATAAAATGACAAGTGAATTAATGGTTGCACCCATAAATGATACATCATCTATGATAATATATAAATATTCCGTAAGCTGCATCTATTCTCAAAGTCGTCTGCCAAACATTCTTCACATGTTAAGATTTGATCCAAGAACACATTCTATTTTCTATGAACATTACCTCTGAACACATAAGCATGGAAAGGATATTATTAAGCCATTATAAATGAGCTTTAATTTATATATGAACATGACACTTAAGTAAAATAAAGAGGGTAAATCATGGACCATAGTCCTCACTTATACATGGCCCCTATCATGAAGTCAGTCTCTTGGTATTTCGAACTAAACACACATATCAAATCAAATTAAATTAAGCTTGTTTAGTTAAAATCCTAATAATATGATTTACATGAAATCAAATTAAAGAATAAAACTCAAGAGCCATGCTTGTCGTAAATGAAACATATTCTTGAAGATACTTTAGTTCAGATAGCCTTCTTTTAAAATCTACTGACTCACAACATGCTTATTAAGACATCAATACAGAGCAATCAAATACATTCCATTCTCATTTAGAATATATAAAATAACATAAGTCGATGTTAAGATATGATTTCTAAGAAAAGACAGATTCTACAGCTAGAGTTTAAAATAAACACATACTCATTTGAATCTAGCAGGAAGACAGAAAATAGATAGGAGGGATCTAAAGGTCACGAACCTTTTGTGGTGCAGCAAACTAAGGGGTCTTTGAGCCTCAGATGTATACCTTTTTTGTGAATCAAAGGGAGACTGACTCGAGTGAGTTGAAATGCAAAGTCTCTGTTGTGGCTGGTGCCAACAGGGAAGAACAAAGCTAAAGAAACTAAAAAAAAAAAATTATCAAGATTTTGGGTGAAGGAGGCGGCTATAAATTTGATGAGGCTAAAGTTTAACCAAGTATTTATAGCCATAAATTAGGGTTTCTTGAGCTGGAATTAGAGCTTGAGGTTTGGAATTTTGGTCAAAGGACTCAAATTTGAACATTTGAGGTTAGTTGGATCTTCAAATGATTGAGATGACAATAGCACGAAATGGAGAAGACAACCTCTTCCATGATTGAAGACCTCGTTGTTTATCTAGAAATGGAATAAGGGAGAAGAGGAAAGAAGAAGATGTGGCTGTTTGTATCTAGGATTTGGGTAAAGCCTTTGGTAGCTGGTTATATTTTTGACTGAATATCAGGCGATTAGGGCCGTTTGGGTGGAAACATGGGCTGCATTGATGAAGGAATTTTGGGCTCGTTTTTTGATGTAAAACATGGGTTAAGAAATGAGTTTAATTGGATGAAAAATAGGAGCTAGTTTGTTTTATAGTCATTTACTTCATTAAATTAATTCTATTGAGCTTTTAATTCAATAACTAGTGCAATATATAATTAATACGTAAAATTTAAAGTACTATTATTATAACTTTTCGCTAATAATTTAGCAAAACATTGACTTAAAACTAATTTAATAAGTAAGAAACTTGAAATAAGATGATGACAATAGAAAATTTTAAAAGATAACTTAATTTTACTTACAAAAACATGGCGCTTGTAAAACTATTGATAATAATAAAAATGTCATGACCCAAAATCGGGTCATGATGATGCCTACTACACCCCCAAGTAGGAAAGCCTAAAAACCCAAAACACATCTTGGAGAAGACAACTATTTAAGTATATAAAAAAATAATAAGCGGAAGACATTGTAATGACCGAGCCCGTCGTTACATAAAAATATCTGCTGTAAAGGTATACGAATCTCATTCATCGTAAGATTAGGATTAATACCTTGGTATGTGAGTGTATTAGTTGTAAATTAAGGTAGTGCTATGCTCTTATCTCAAAGTTGAGCTGAAAGTGTCTTTCCAATTTAGTTTTGGACTTGAGTGTAAACTAAGGTCAACTGCAAAAGACCATATCTCTTAGACTATAATGAATTAGGTGGCTCATGACCTATCAAATTAAATGTCTTTGAGTCTTCTTTCCAATGCCATCAAGTTTGTGTCATTTGGGGTTCAGTGTAAAAAGTTATGACCATTTTATTGAACATTGTCCGGACTGAGCCGCCAGAGCGGGATTTAGGCCGCTATGGCAGGACGGCTAGAGCGGGCTACGCGAAGTTAAATGTTATTTTCTGACCTAAAATATTTTTTTACTCCCAAAACTTGTCCAAGGTCAGTTTAGGGCAAGGGAGGAGCGATTTCTTTAGTTTTCCATCAATTTCCTCCTTTAAGAAAAGTTTTTTCATCAATCTAACACTCATTTGATTCTTTAGTCCATAGAAAACATAATTGAGGCCTTAAAAGATGGTTTGAATTTATTCTTGTAACGATCGAGCCCGTCGTTACCTAAAAATATTTGCGGTAAAGGTATACGAATCTCATTCATCATAAGATTAGGATTAATACATTCGTATGTGAGTGCATTAGTTGCGAATTAAGGTCGTGTAATGCTCCTATCTCAAAGTTGAGCTGAAAGTGTCTTTTCGATTTAGTTTTGAACTTGAGTATAAACTAAGGTAAACTTCAAACGACTATATCTCTCAGCGTAGAATGAATTTGGTGGTCCATGACCTATCAAATTAAAGGTCTTTGAGTCTTCTTTTCAACGCTACGAAGTTGGTGTCATTCGGAGTTCGATGTAAAACATTATAATCTTTTTACTGAATACTGTCCGGACTGAGCCGCCAGTGCAGGATTTAAGTCGTTGTGGCGAGAGCGCTAGAGCGGGCTACGCGCAATTAAATGTTATTTTTAGATCTAAAACATTATTTTACTCCCAAAACTCATCCAAGGTCATGTTAGGGAAAGGGAGGAGCGATTTCTTCAGTTTTTCATCCTTTCGTCAATCTAACATTTGTTTGACTCTTTAATCCTTAGAAAACATAATTGTGGCCTTAGGAGATGGCTTAAATTCATTCTAAGGTGGGGAAAATATGGTTTCATGAGGATTTTAGGGTGCAAGATCTTGATCTAATCTTAAAAATGGTTAATCTCTATTATTTATTACAATTCTCTAATGTTACCATGAAATTGATAGTTTAGGTAAATTAATGGTAGAAAAATCCTAGTTTAGGTGAAAAAATCATGAGTTTGGCCTAGGGTTTGGAATTTGCATATAATCTGAAAATATTTAGGCCATTTGTGATTTATTTTGTATTATACCATTATTTTAGACCAAAATAAGCTAAAGTTTCATTAAAGGAGTCAAGGTTTGCAATCAAACTTCTGCAGCAGTTGCTTGGTGCTTAGGTAGGCTAGGTTTCTCAATTTAGTAGTTATGAATTTGTTCTCATTGCGTAATGTTTCGTAGATTGACAGAAGATTTCATGTTTAGGACTTCGGGCATAGTGTCTGGATGGCTGAATGTGTTCTATTGCTGTTTATGCAGGAATGTGCTTTGTGGGTTATGATTATGTTGTGACTAGTGATGATAGTCTAGTTCTTGATTTGTAACCTTAATACTTCTTGTTGCTATGGTTGATGATCCTTGTCAAGTTAATGTGTAAGGAAATTGCTGGGTTAGAGTGAGATCCTGAGACTTGTGATAATCAAGGGGGGTCCAGTATGGGACTATTGATCCATATAAATATAGTATATATATATATATTTATATGTGTGTGTTCATAGTTACAGTTCCATGTAAAATGTTTGAGTAATGCACGTTCATGCAATGAAATGACTATTTGTAAACAATTACATACAATGAGCCCGATTACTTGATTGTGCAAGTATGTGAACTATTGGTGTGGATTATGATTATGTATTGTGATTATGATATTGGATCGTGTGTCGCATTCCGACACATTTATTGGATTGGCTATTACGTTCCAACACATATATTGGATTGGGTATCGCATTTTGACACATATATTGAATCGGGTGTCACGTTCCGACACATATTGGATTATGTGTCACACCGATATACTACTAGTTTGGGTATGGATTTCATGAGAGAACCATTGTGTGGCTATCATTTGTAAATTGATCTTGACTATATTGGTGATGATAGAAAAACTGACTTGATGAATATTTGAGCATGCCATTCTATGTAATAATTGATATGAAAGGACCAAAGGCTCAAGTGTTGCCATGTTAACAATTGTAATTGAGAATTACACGATGAACAGTATATTGCTCTTAAAATGGTAAAATGGTAATGTGCTTCTATAAATATGCATGTTCAAGTTATGCTATGGTTGCTAGATGCATCCATATTGTAGGTGTGAGACCGTGGTAAACAAACAGAGAGCAATTGATGTGTGGTTTAGTAAAATTAGTGACTTAGAGTCAGATATTGATGGTGTCCTATTGGTATATGTGAAAAAAGGGATTGAGAGAGAAGTCAGAGTTACTGTCTCCGGCCAGGCCACTCTAGCAAGGCCGCCAGATCGGGATAGGTCCCGCCACAGCGGGCTAGTACGGTTAAGAGGAAAGTCTTAGTTCACTTAAATATTTACCTCTTCCACATGAGATGTTAATTATTCTAGGGGCCAGGTGGTATTGTTAGATAGAGTTGTAGTGGCCCGTAGTTTGAAAACTCCTCTATGTGATAGAAAGGTTAGGCCTTGGTTTGTATTAGAGTTGGAAGTAGATAAACTAGAAGGGATGAGAGTTAGGCTTGAACGAATTTAATGAGGTTATCGAGAATAGTAAGAGTTGCGTATAAAGGTTTGGCGGTGTATTTCTTAAGAGCATGTTTTCTTCTCATTGATTTCCTTATATTATGCGGTGGGTATCAGGTCGACCGACGATGCCTATCAGTACATGTTGTGTGTACTGATACTACTCTTGCTATGACACTTGGCATAGTCTAGTTGCAAGGTCAGTGATGTTTCTTTGGTGAAGATGAAAATGATTCTCCAACAGCTTCTACTCTTCCTTCCTTATGGTTGGAGCTGTGTCATTACTTTATTTATACTCTATATCTTTAGAAGCTCTTGTACCTGTTTAGACTAGTATTCTTGGGAGTGTTAAAGTATTTTTCTTGTGAGAAAACTTGGAGTTTTAAAAATTTCATTTATGGTGTTTTCACTACTCTTGTGGATATTAATGGCTTTTGGTCAAGCTTCCGCATGATATTTTCGTAAGGGTTCTCCTATCTAGGTGTTAGAGTTAGTGCCCGCATGACTTGATCGGTTAGGTCGTGACAGACATGAATATCAAATAAAAAATGGGTCATATCATAAATCCATATTTTGTTGTAAAATATACAAAAGAGGCCCGAAAGTGACCAAGAAGATGCCCTAACACAAAACCTCAAACTTGATGTCATGTATACAGGAGCTACTAAGTATAGAAAAGCTATACATACAAGGGAGATGACTAATCAAAATACAAAATACAAGTCAGTAGAAAAGTGGGAAAGTAGCAAGTCTCTGAACGTCAGGAGCTCACCATGATCTGAGTCTATTATGGTCAAGAAAGATCCAACGCTCACGGAGGGTGGCTCAAACTGAGAGCTGCACCAAAGAAAAGATGTAGAGTGTAGTATGAGTATCAAAATATGAGGTGTATATATATATATATTTCATGTCCCAAATTAGGAGAGGCTCAACAGACATTCGGTACCTCACTTGATTGAGTGAACCAACATATACATAAAAGAAATGAAACTATGAAGACCAACAAGGCCGCCACAATAACCTGGTAAAGCAAGATGACTAGACCGGTGAGGTCACAACAATATCAATGAAATCATATAACCCAACAAGGTATGTCCACAAGCCGACAAGGCTGCAACTGAAATCATATATACAATAAGCTGACGAGGCTATAAATAAAAGTTGAGAAGGCCCAACAAGGTATGTCCACAAGTCTCTACGAATAGTATAACCAAACCGGTTGGGACAAGTCCCCAACAATACCAACAACTATATACAAAACTCAAGTATACCAAATCTATAGAAAACCAACAACTTGAGGAATAATGGAGCTTACCAATCTTCAGCTGAGACCTCACCCCTACTGCGATGGACGATCAGGACCTCTGTATGAAACTGCAGCATGAATGTAGCATCCCCAGACAATGGGACATCAGTACGAATGAAAATGTACTTGAAAGGCGAAAATAGAATCATAAATAGCTGCCGTAAAAAGGGTAATAGAGATACCACCTGAAACTGAAACTATGATAACCTCCATGGCCGACGTCTGACCTCATAATTATTAAATATACATAGTATGCCCGTATAATCTTATGTCATGAATGCATATATATAAATGCAAATGCATGCCATACCGAACTAATTGCTAGCAATGGTGGTCTCTTTCGATAGTTAACCGACATCATATTGCCAATCTGTGGCCATCTGTATAATATATATAGTCTTCTAGGCAAATGGGCCCCTTACCTCCGCTTATAGCTCGGAGTCCATGCATTACATGTCATGTAAGATATGAATTTTGAATGCACATAGTAGGCCATAATAAGAACTTAGCCAATCTTGGCTCATTGATACTCTTATTCTCATAATCTCATAATCACTTCCGTATAACATTCAAATGCCTTGTAGAAACTCATATGCTTTTAGAATAAACCTGAACACTCAAATCAACTCTAGAAAAGTAACTTAAATCTGAAGATGTTCATAAAGAGCTTAAGGTGCTTAAAGAATCTTATCATAACTTCAATTAACTTTTGTATGATCATTTACCCCTATGAAACTCATAATAAACTCGAAGCTCTTGACTCGAATTCAACTTAGAAAATTAATCATTTAGAAACTCAAAAGGAAACTGACATGCCTGACTTGATTTAAGAATGACTCCAAGATGGTAATAGTATGATGCTTTTTAGAAATAAGGTGGTTGGACAAGTATATAACCAAAAGAATATAGTACGAGATTTAGTATCAATATCATTTTCTAATAACATTTTCGTAAAGTTTTTGACAAGAAAGAATGAATTAACAATTCCTTAGATACAATGTAACAATTTCCAACATTCATCCTCACTCTTAGGATAACAACTCGCTAATAGTCATAATGAATAAGAAATTCGCCACAAAATAACTTCAACTGTCAAACATACTTCACAATTTTACAAGCCCGATAATGATACAATAAAATCAAGAATTAAGATCAGCTGACATCCCAATGCCCTTTACAAAGGGTCTTCCTAGCAATAGAATAGTAAAAACGACTCATTCGATGATTAATAATTTTTAAAATTCATGCTATATGAAAAAGAGAGTTTTGTCCTAACATACCTTAGCACTAGCGTCTCGATGCTACCATTAACTCCATCTAGCCATTTTCCTTTATATATATATATATATGTTGGCTAGTAGTAATAAATAACTGATATGCATCACCCTATAATGCCTTTGATGATGAAAGTAGTTGAACAAAATCTCTTATGGAACATACCTTAGCATTAGCGTCTCGAAGCTACCACTAACTCAATCTAGCCATTTTCATATATATATATATATATATATATATATATATATATATATAGATAGATAGATAGAGAGAGAGAGATAGAGAGAGAGAGAGAGGGGGGGGAGGCTAGTAGTAATAAATGATTGATATGCATCACCCTATAATGCCTTTGATGATGAAAGTAGTTGAACAAAATCTCTTACGGAATTACATACACATACGTACAGTAACTTACATAAATTATGGTTCTCCTTTGCTATTATTCTTTCATGGAAAATTTAAGAAAATAAGCAGTTCAGCATTAAAAGTATACTACACAGAATAATTACATACTTACTTTGAACATATCTTATATAAGTATACTACACATAATAATTAAATACTATGTTAAAATGGCAAGTGGCTGCCTCCTACAATTTAAACAAATTGTTCCCACTCCCCTCATCTCCACGTGAAGGTGACATGACAATCAACCTCTTATTCCATTACGTATTTATTTGGATATTGCGTAGGTTCGTGGTAAAATATATACAACTCTCTGAGCATATTATAATTGATAGAAGATTATTTTGAATACAACCTACCTCATAAAATGGCAATTTCTTGACATAACTAGACTTACTATCTCCGCTAAATTATCAATAAATTATAAAAACAACTTATAAAATAAATATATACACAAATATATCATAACTAAAGAATTTTTTTCCATAAATATTTCAGATATTTTTTAAAGCATAGTTTTTTAAAATCAAATTTCAATTTAAAATACCAAATCGTGTACTATACTATAATAAAATTCTCAAATTTAGGCTCATAAGCTTTTAACACGATATGAATGACAATCGTAAACACCTGAGGTGTTACATCCTCCCCCCTTAAAAACATTCATCCGCGAATGAAAATTACACTCACAAGGCTAAGTCTAAGAATTCAGTAGAAGTTTTGGAAGAGGTTCATTTGTATACCAAACAATTCTAAACCTAAAACTAACCAAGCCCCATCTATATGTCTCACAGGGCGATATTAAGCATATAAACAAGAAGATGCTCAATTAAATTATCAATTAAAGCTTAACACATAGGCAACTCAATAAGAAAACTTACCTTTACTTACCTACTTAAGTAGGTGCGCATGAGATGCCATATAATATGAACAAGCACATCACATAGAATTCATAGATTAAAACAAATGAACATGCAATCATATAAACTATTTGATTTTTTTAAAAAGGGCTTTAACCCATGCATATGTGGGCCTTGTAGAAGTATGACGTATGAACGATTAAACATAGGAAAATATGTTATTTATATGCAAATAAAATATGAACTACACAACAATATACATACTAGAAAAGTCTCAGACATTCATTATTATGTAATATTTAACGTGTAACCTTGTGATTAAGAGAGATATGAAGCTGCTTCAAGCATAAGTTCTTAGGCTTTGAAATTTTATATCATCCAATTAGCTTAAGTTTAACATAAGAAAATGTGTTCGATAACATTTAAATAGCTAAACTTATAAACCTATATCCTTTCTACAACTTAAACATTTAGCACATGCAAAAGAAAATATAATATTTATAAAACAAATGACATATAAGCAAACAAGCTATAAAACATGTGACATATTGTTAAGTAATTCTCTAAATGGATAGTGACTTTTGTTATGCAATCAATATAACATTAAACGACTTATTATACTTATTATATAAGAAAAAATAATTTTTGATACGTTTAGCATGGAAGTAATCGATTTATAATACATAGGCATATGATATATAACTGAATATTTTGTGAGACAAATAAGCCTTGAACCATAAAGCATATATGTTAACATTTTTTTGAAATATGTAACATGTAAACAATTTTCTGTGAAACACATAGAGTATAAACAATTGATTTGGGTAAAAATTAATTTCTTATGAACAGATGATCTATAAATAACATTTAAGTAGATAATTCTGAAGGAACACCTGATATATAACTACTAGGCTTTATGCGAAAGGTGACATATTCAGACATAGATTATTTTTTTTTTGTTTTGAAATAATTACATTTACATCCTATAGGCAATAAATCATATATCATTTCAGTGGTTAAACTTCAACACACTAATTAAATAAAATTTTGAAAGAAATGTATAATACCCAGAAAAATTATTTATGAGGCATGTGACATATAAACAAGTGATTTACAACATCTATAACATATAAGCCATAAATCGTAAACTCGTGGGTGTATATTATTTAACGTGTATGCATATAACATGTGATCTAGCATTTTATAAAGCATGTAATGATGATCAAGAAGCCTGTGAATCTTGTAACATTTGAGGTCTTATCCTATGAAATATATAACAAATAAACACGTTCTTTAGGAAATAGGTGAAATGTTAACAATGATTCATATCGCGCGTAACCTATAAATAATTAATTTAAAATGCAATTAACATAAAATAATTACCTAATAAGAATATTACACTTGTCTCAATATCTTTTTGAAATATATAACATGTAAGCACGTTATTTATAAAATAAGTGATAGGTTGTGGATAAACATTTTAAATGATTCAAGACATGCAGATAAATAGCCTATGACAAGTGGGCAGATAACCTATAGCATATGTACACACAATCATGTGATCGAGTCTTCTATAAATCAAGTAATATATATATATATATATATATAACAATAAGAGCCCGTTTGGATTGGCTTTAAGTTGGTCAAAACCAACTTAAAGCCCCTTTTTAGCTTTTGGACGTGTTTGCCTAATGCTGACTTTAAGCCATAAAGTTCTTAAAGTCAGTCAAAAATGAAAAGTTAGGATTCCTAACTTTTTTTTTCCAAAGTGCTTAAAGTCATTTTCTTTGACCATGAAAATTACTTTTATATCCCTTATATTTTAACTAAATTCTCAAACTACCTTTTTTTATTCTTTTAACCCTAAAATTCACATCATAAGCACTTTTATCCAAACACTCAACTGCTTATTTATAAAAATAACTTTCAGCACTTCAAAGTTCTAAAAGCACTTCATACATAAAAGTTATTTTTTTAAGCCCATCCAAACGGGCTCTAACTCATGAATCACGTAATCATGTAAATTCTTATCTTATGAAACATATGGCATATAAATAATTAGTTTGTGTACCACATATACAAGTTTCATTCAAGAAATAAGTAAGCCCCTTATGGGTTAGAAATTAAGTTTGGATAAGCTTATAAATAAAATTGTGACAAAATGATAAATAACCTTTGATGGATAACACACAAAGAACTTGATAGGCCATCAAATAAAATTACCCTCAAATATACATAGTTAGGTCTCATACTAGAGATCATGAATATTCTCGTATACATATACTTAGATTAAACAACTCTTCCTACTCATCTTATTAACTCCAAAAGATTTTTTGAATGACATAATTATTCAAATAATATTACCATATTACGATAAGGACTTCAAGAAGTTCAAAATACAATAAAATATTTTCTTATGAGATGGTCCACACATAAAACTTATGAAAAAATTTCTTATGAAAATAAGATAAATGATCACTAGGAGACGTAAGATACCTTAGGTGGATCTAGGGACCTTCGTTACCCCTATATAGATATAACACAAAATAATAGACATACATCAAATACCTAACATGAAATCTATAGAATTCTTACAGAGTGAACTCTTATTATTTTTCTTCGAATAAGGACTCAAAACTGGAGACATACCATAAAATTTATTTCTTATAGCAATACAAGATAATTAAGATTTAACAATTTAAAAGCTAACTCATCATGATTTCTTTTAAAAAATTATGAGCTATAAGTATTTA